>NW_025766961.1:0-72272 GCF_003918875.1 Haliotis rubra | reverse complement strand
ATGGTGGATCAAAAGGTATACCACTATTACTGAGGATACAATACACTAAAACATATCTATATTGACACCCGGGGGATTTGAGAATTAAGTTTGGAAACTGAAAACATTTTGTAACCATGGTATTTTGGAATGCTGCAGTGTACTGGTGGAGTGAGAGAATTGAGTTGGTTTGAACGGTATTCCACTTATACCATGAGGTGGGCGGTGTGGTAGCCTAGTGGATAAAGCGTTCACTTTCGTCAGAGCCGAGGGCCGGGGACAGTTGCCACATGGAACAATGTGGTGTTCCCCGCTTCTCGCGATATTGGCACGGATATTCCTAAAACCAGTGCTGAAGCTCAATTCACTCACACTATACCATGGTGTGTCAAAGCGATCATGCCATGCTGGAAGAAATTAATCACGAGGCTGTTATCCGTTAATCACCACAACTTTGGTGAAATGCACAAACGTACTGCATGAGCATCCAGGAATTTTAGAAGGGGTGGGGTGGTGGGTGGGTTCAGGGTTTAGGGCCTGACACCCCTCTGAATCCACCAATGAATGCCATGGTGCTGACAAACTTAGAACAATTGTGGAGAACCCTCCATCCCACAAGCATAGAGCTTCCCCAAGGGATGCAACTCTACACAGTAGATTTTACCAAGATTTCCTTAGAAGCCAATTACCCTCTATCCAGCAATTGTATACTGTAACATATCTCCCTCCACAAAGGCTTTAGTAGAGGTTATTTGGCAGGAACAGCAATGCCATCCGACACAGCAGCTTGCTGTTCTTACGTTTGATCACCGGTACAATTTTACCAGAGTGTTCCTTATTATCGTTTAATATGTTGTTTGTGTGCATACTTAATGCAAACATTTGGGTGAGTGAGTGAGTGAGTAGGTGAGTTGGTTTGGTTTAGTTTTCACGCCACTTTTAGCAATATTCCAACGTATCATGGCGGGGAACACCAGGGGAAATGGGCCACACATTGTACCCATGTGGAGGGGAGATAAAACCGAATTATTTGGTGTAGGTCCAGTGGTTGAGAATAAACCATGTTTTCAAACGCACAGTTGTTGACTTTTGGATTTTTTTAATTTCTAATAGCCTCTATCTCCAAATATACGTTACTCACCCGAACATAAATGCAGCACTTCTCTCCAGCCAGGAGGTACTAAGGGGAGCATCATCATCTATACTTTAATGAATGGAACATAGCGGCTTAAGAACATATTAACAAATTCATGCGAAGCTTGTGTCTGAATGTAATGTCTAATCCGACGGGGTGGGACTTACTTTGTTTTATTTCTCCACTTGTCGTTCTCCTTTTCTTCAACACCATACCCATCTTAACAGGTTTACCTGTATCAGAGAAACTTATTAGCTGCCTTCCAGATTTCCTCTTTTCACACTGTTCTTGTTTTCTTTGCTGGCTGGCTGTTCTCCATTCCGCGGGCACATGGGCGAAGACACTTTCCTTATTGATATGAATGTATGCGCGTATTTATATTGGCTGACTTTATAGTCTTCAGTTTCTGGCCCATTGATATTCAGAGGAATTCATGGATTTAATTTTTCTTTTGTTGTTTATTATTTTCCAGTTTGTTAGGTTTTGCTTGCTGCTGCAGGTGGGAAGTGGCACCATCTCGGTCTGCTGGAATGAATACATGATATGCGGCTTTGTTTGTTGGTTCTTTCGGCATTACGCTCTCACTCTCTCAACCAAAACTAGAGTGTTACAGCGAAATTTTAATGCGCCGTTGTATATTTATATACTTATCCTATCTCACAGTATGCCTTCTCTCTCTCTTTATTCGACACTGGAGTGGAGCGATGTAAACTTTTTCCCTAGGCCTCTCTTGTCCATCTGCCCAAAACTCCATGCTACCCTCATTATATAAGACGAAACTTCAAGCTCTCATGCAAAAGCATCGCGGCATGCACCACTAACTGCTTACGTGACTATCTCGAATCGTCATTCTCATTCTTGGGAACACTTTGGGATAAATATCCATCTTACGGAGAATCTGACAGCCGGAGCAGGATGGAAGAATCTATGTCGGCGTGAGATAGGATAAGTATATAAATGCTACACATTTATGTTAAAGGAATTATTCAAATTTTAAACTTATCCTCCACTCAAGGTACTTATCCACCCGGTCGGATGGCCGGGACTGCAAGATTACCTAAGTCAAAGGCTGACGGTATGTACTGTATAGGCTAAAGACAACCGTAGATAGCAATGAACAAAGGGCGGATCTGACAGCATAGTACCTATACTAGTGATGGAGGTTCTCAAGACCCTTGAAAGCACTAGGCACCATAAGCTCCCATGGGTAAAAGGTGCTCCTGAGCAATGTGATGGCGCACCTGCTTGAGACAGCCCCCCAGACCCCATCCGCAGAACAGGGAAACTGAATCGAGGAAAACTCACAAGTTTAGCGTTCAGTGCCAAAACAACACCGCATGACTTCCACCGCACACAGTTGGGTCACAGCGGTTGTGCTAAGGTATTTAAAGACTAGAGAGCGCTCACGAAATCCCATAAAGTCAGGAAGGACTCACTACACTGGCATTGATTGCTCCATTGAAGTGGAGGTCAATAGCGGAAGACCGAACACTTCTTCCATCCGTAGGAAGCAACGGCAAGGAGTAGGCCCATAACTACCAAGGTCACTATACTTTGCGATGGTTAGTTCAAAGCCATTGACCACCACTAAACATTGCTCCCCGAGGGAAGCGGGACTCCCGAGCAATGTGTTCCAGTCACTACCTTCCGCGAAGTGAAGGAGGCAGCTTAGCAAGTGTAATCAGTCGCGTGCACAATTTCAAAGTGCCCGTAATAAAAGTCGATCCTATTGGTGACTGAAGTATCGGACTGGCGCCTGTGAAACAACCCACAGACACTGTCGAGGGTGAAGGGTAATTGGTCGGAAACTCACAATTTTAACATTCCGGTACCACGAAAAGCATCATCTTATGACTTCCACTACTTACCACGAAATTAAGATCCTTAGATGTGTATAAGGTGCCGGAGCATGAACCTTCTGGTGTAACGCCGAGGAGATGACTCCACTTCACTGATGTAAATACTCCATAGAGCAGGCGACGGTAAGAGTGAGTTGGCGACTCAAGTCTCAAAATTAAATTGAGGAGGAGAAATCGAGAATCACTTGGAAGAATCGAAGACACAAATCAAGTTATAATTCAAATTTTATTCAGATTGTACACAAAGCAGCAATGATGTAACTGGTGATCATCTGCTGAAAGCTGATGGTTGTACCGGTGGTAGAACAGTCTACGTAATTACGTGATAACAGGTAGATCTTTGATTGGAATATCAGAGGCAGTTGTTTCCACTCCATGAGTGGCGGGTGTTTGGGGCGTGACAGGGCATCGTGATGACATTCCCTCATCCGGGGAATATTAGCCGGGTTCTGGCCACTGTGAGTAGATCGATCAGATGATAAATTGAAACATCATCTGAAGCAGAGCTGCTGATTTTCAATATTAGGCCCCTGATGGTTTATGTATCAAACAACCGTAAAATGTCTCATTGAATCAGTATGTGGGAGGACCCTAGTTTAACTGCCCAGTACAGAAACCGGTAGAATGGCAGTGCTGAATTCCAATTCGATGATATGAAGGGCCCTTTCTCCTGATGGTGACCACTGCTAGGCCACTTGATGGAAAGTGGCTTAGCTTGAGAGACATGTCGGCGAACAGGTGTTAGTGGGGTATGAAGAACACCAGAGACTCTAGCGAACATTCCCTTGTTGAGCCACTGGCGAAGACTGAATGTAGTTGGCTAGTGAATCAACTCTCTGGGGTTAATGCGTCCCGGATGTATGGAGCACAGAAACATCTGAAGAGGCGGCTGCAGCTGGCCTATGAACCAGTGCTTGTGCCGGCGTCAACGCTCCACCCTAGTAACTACACTAGTGAAAAGTTGTGGGTTGGACCAGCACTAGTGGTCGCAATCTTGTCCACCTCTCCTGGGGCACAAACATCATGACCTAATAGGTGTTGAATATTCCCAATAAAAGTAATCACCGAATTCGGTGTTTA
This sequence comes from Haliotis rubra, assembly GCF_003918875.1. NCBI lineage: Eukaryota > Metazoa > Mollusca > Gastropoda > Lepetellida > Haliotidae > Haliotis > Haliotis rubra. Next base: position 68,219 of record NW_025766961.1, on the reverse strand, counting down.
CCTTCGATTACTCCCAATTCAGCCATCCCCTAATTGCGTTCTAGTTCCAGATATCGCTACGACAATGGAGGTAGCTTGTTATCGGTTGGTACCTGAAGAGTAAAACCGAGGGACATAGATATTTAAACAGCAAGGACCCTCCATTGGTACATCAATGATATGAAATGTCGAAGATACTTCCAATAGTCTGGATGCATCAGGATGTGAGGCGAAGTCTAGCAGGTTGAGGAAATGAGAGGTCTGGCACTCTTGCCTCTGACAAAGATATATCTCCTGGGAATGGAGCGGAACCAGTTATTCCAGCTACCATGCAGCTACTAATGGAGTGCTGAATGCTATTGGAATTCGGTATGGAAGTTGTCAGTCAATCTACAGGAATGTTTTACATTATGAAGCAAAGTGAGTAATTGACGATCGTTGACCTCAGGAGCGTTTTGTTTGGCCGAACAAATGATGGTTATCCAGGTGGACTGGTAAAGGTAGTAGAGCTGCCCATAAAGTGACAGTCTGGACAAAACTGCATTGACCTCTGAACTCAGTGCTTGAGCTAGTGCATGAAAACCGTGTAAAGCCCCAGCCAAAGTCAAACCCGGTCATGGGTCTTTCTGTCTGTCCTCGATAAGCAGTCTCTCGACTGGCTGGCGAAATCAACACAATCATTGTTGCAGGGAAAGGCACCGTTCAAAATTGTTACTAGCCTTTGAAGGCTGAAGGACGTATCAGACTCGTGGGACCAGAGAAGTCTACCAGGGCACTTCATAGTCACTCTAATCATCAAAATTCACAGTAAACAAACAGTAGTCCGCCATTTTACAGCGTTACTACGATCACGACTAAAAATCCAGGACAACACAGTGTTCGGTTAACGGTAGTCACAACTTATAAATTCAGGCTGAGCTATGCTGGCTTCGCCCGACAAGACATCGCTGCGGTACCATGCACAAAACTTGACCCATCTGTCATCTGTCTAGAAACTTGCTGATGATGTAAAGCGCGCGGGGTGCTGAAGATGACAAACCATCTGCAATGATTGCACCCAGCGATACACAAACCGTACCAGTAGTCTGTAGTAACAAGACTCAGTGGAATGTCATTAAAGTACTCGGCTAGCAAAGCATTATCTAGTAATGCCCTATCGAATTGGTCGTGAGTGCTTGATATCGCCCGGAAGGATAAGATTCTTTGAACCGAATCATTCATCAAAGTGAAGCGGATGAGTAGATTAAATCTGGAATGAGATGAGTCCTGGTCATGGAGGAATCTTGAGAACAGGAACCGTCAGACAGTCAAGTGCGGTATTAATATGTCTAGATGACTGCGGCTACTGACATCAAATAATGAATCGATTAAATGGTGAAATTTTAACACTACCTCTGTTCAACCAGCGAAAATGGATACAGATGGGATAAGTTATGTGACTAAAAACTTTAAAGCCTCACAAAGGCGTAAGGTAAACCGAGTAACAAATTAGTTTGTAAATTGCTTAGAGCTTGCCAGTCAGTGGTGAGCAATTCAGCGCCTCACAGATGCCACAAAGAAAACTAGGATGCGTGTTGAAAACAAGCAGAGTTCGACAAATTGAAAAGGGCCCATTATCTAGATGCAAGGTTCCGCTGATCCCTCGTTGAGGATGTAAAATAGTCTTGACAGAGTGCATCCTTCATGTTGAATGTAATCAATAGAACATCCTGATATTTTCGTACTCTAGGTAGCTGTGAGTGGTGCGGCAAACCAAAAGCTGACCATGTGTGTCGAATCAGCCAAAACAATTCCGGCATCTTAAAAGTGACTGGCATAGCCCGAACCATATGAAAACAAAGGCGAAGTTCGATGTAGGTTAAAGTGTCTTGGGAGTAGGAGGCATCCAGACTACACAACTTGCATGAGCTCCTGGCGAATCAATAAGGCCGGTAGAATCATGGCTGTGTTGGAAATAACACGAGTGGTGAATCATCAAATTCGATTGAATCAAAGCTTGGTTGGTAGGCAAAGGGATGGGGAATGGATTATTGACGAAGATGCTGACAGTTGAAGAGGAATGTTGATGATTCAGTGATCTTGAGCGGCCAAAATAGAAGCAGATTAAGCCCTGGTGAAAGCAGGGAATGATGGGAATGAAAATGGGTTAAGCTTAGTGATCTGATTCAAGAATGGTGAGCGAAGCGTTGATGTGATCTGGATTGGCGTTATGATCTGGATGCGTTGACATGTAGTCTGGATCGGTTTGGCGGTAGTCGAAGCGTTTAAATGATCTCAGCTGATGGAGATCTAAGAACAATCAGATGAACCGGTGAGGTGGAAATGTTCGGCGAGGGGTGAGTCAAGTTTTCGTGAAGCCGTTATGGCGAGGCGGAACGTTTTGATTACAATGCAGTCTTATATATGGCCGAATTGAGTCGATGTCGTGATCCAATAATGCCTTAGGCAGCGGGTTCAGCCTGGTGAATCCATTCGGTGTAAGCGATCCGATTCAGTGTGAATCGGTTGGCGATTAGACGATGTAGATCGGCTGTATGTGAGTCAACTTACAACACAGAGCGATTCGATGGCGGAGCGGCGACTAGACACCTGATGATGCGCCAATGAAATCATCACCTTCCGACATGGGAATCTCAAATGACGAGCAGCTAATACTGGTCGTTGAAAGCGGGGTTTTGTCGGGTGATCAACTTTTGAAGTGTAACAGGCTCTGTCTGCCAGCCAGCGGAAGCAGAGTATGTCCATATGCTCTAAAAGCGTCCTTGATAAGGCAGCACATTCCGACCGCGTTTTGCTTCAGGTACACATGTCAATACAACCCACACATGACGAGTGGGGAATCCGAGGAGGAAAATATTGTTACAGTGTGCGCAAAATTACGCTACTTAGGGTTAACTACCCATGATATATTTCTCATGTTAACTTTAAGGAAAACTGAGAACACTCACAATAAGTCCACACAGTGGTGCGACAAAAGGAATGATCACTCTGAGGTGGTCACGTGGGTAGACAGGGAAACGTGCTGCACGCTTAGCCAGGGACAAGGGACCTGTCCTATAAAGAGAGCAGCCTGGGGAACACGGGCGTATGGACAAGAGAGGCCTACAGGAAAAGTTCTCATTCGTTCCACTCAGCGTCGAAGCAAGAGAGAGAAGTGCAAATCGTGAGCTAGGATACGTTTATAAATTTATCTTTTACTTATTATGATCATGAAAATCTGAAGATTACAAATAGCATTCCTGTTTAAAATGGTCAAATTATTTTAGGCCTGGTTGATAAATCAATCAGCCGAACCTTGTTTCTGTGCCAATATATAAATAGATTGTAGATATGTAATTTTGTTGATATTTCTATAAAACTTTTGTGTGAAAAGTCTTTTCAGAGAAAATTAACCCTAAATCACCTGAGACTTATCATTTCTATATTCTTCTTATCTTTATATGGGGGCGTGTGGGTAGCCTAGTGGTTAAAGCGTTGGCTGCGTCAATGCCGAAGACCGGGTTGATTCCCCATGGGCTGGCACAATGTTAAGCCCATTTCTGGTGTCCCCTTCCTTGATATTGCTGGAATATTGCTAAAAGCGGTAAAACTAAACTCAGTCAGTCAGTCAGTCTTACCTATCTTTATGCCACATCCTTAGATACTTTAAGTTAAACAAGACCTACCTCCAAACATCAATGGCTTCAAGACTTTCCTCTTGTCGTACCGGGCAATTAAAGGGTAGGTGGCCATTGAATGACTGTCGATCCTACTCTTTCCACACTCCTGTCAAATGAGAAACATTGGGACATAAATACACTGTATTCTTCAGAGTTGGCTAGTTGAAACATTTTGTTTTTCATAATCTTTATTTATTAAGTTACAAATCTAAAGACATCCTGATTCTAATACATCAGGCCATCACTTTTGATCACATCCCGTCTTAGACCATAAAGAGATGGTACTGAGGCAATGGTGTCCACATCTAGGCTCTTTGATTTACAAAATTACACAATAATAACCTAACTCAAGAATTTCTTTTCCTAACAATACCAAAAGTTCAAATAATAACTGGGGAAATGTAAGGAAAGAATACTGAAAACAACCTTGTCCTTACAAAACAGCCGAAAGTGGATGATGACTTTAAACCAAACTATTATCTACACAATTGTTTGTTCATTGTAGTGAGTGAGTGAGTTTAGTTTTATGCCGCTTCTAGCAATATTCAAGCAATATCACAGTGGGGAACACCAGAAATGGGCTTTACACATGTTTGTTCATTATAAATTGTATAATCAAAAGCAAGCGGTATCCATGGTGACATCAGTTGAATGCGTAACTGCAAAAGAAACTGAGCATGATGATAGAATGAACTGTGTGGTTTTTTACTGAGTAATCAATATTTTAGAAGTACTATGTACACAAATAACTACTTGTTGAGACAGGCCCTGATGGGGCTGATGTCCTTGTAAAGTCCCTGGTTCACATAGAAGTGATTTAATATAATTCTCTCACTTCAACAGCCTAAAAGAAAAGTGGGGAGTTCAGAGGTATGTGCTTAGAAAATCAGAACGGATAATGAAATAACAATTATTAACCATGATTGCATGTGCCATTAAGAGTATGTGTCAGTCTGTAATAATGAACAGCCTGAGAGAGACTCCACTGGGAATCCATTGTGTTTATCCACTGTGAACCTGGCACCAACTGATGGACTGGTTTATTCCAATCTCCATCAAAATGAGATCCTAGTTCTTCCTACCGTGTATGAGGTTGTGACTTTTAACTTACGAAAGCCATAATGTTTACTGCCTCCACAGTTGTAGCAGAATCTTCTCTTGTTGGTGAGGTCGGACTGACCTCTCACTGGACATGGCTTTCTTCACAGATGTCTGCAATACAACAGTGACCACAATGAGCAGTTACCCTGAGCTAGCACTCTGGATACAGCATTACAGTTGGATGTTTCATCTCTGACGCCCACAATTTCAAATGACTCGACTTTTTCCAAGCTACTACTAGTTTTCATTTTTTCTATCCGCGAATGCTTATTCACAGTTCACTCTCAATGAAGTAAATGATACATATTTCCAGGTAATTGATCATGGAAGAGGTAAAAGTATTGGTAAATAGGCATTAAAATAGACACCAGTTGATTTGGGTGGCCTTGACCTTATCTTCGAGGTCACCACGACACTTCTAACACTTTTCAAACTCTTGTTAACGATATCCTCATGGACTGTTGTACCTTGCGGTAATGTCTTCAAGTTGTGGTGACAGCCTACAATGGGAGATTACCCAGGCCAGTTGATTTGGGTGGCGCCTTGACCTTATCTACAAGGTCCACCGCTGACGCTGCAGCACTTTTCAAACTCTTGTTAGCGTCTCCTGCGATATCTCATGGACTGTTGTACCCAATGTCTTCAAGTTTGGTAACAGCCTACATTGGGGATTACAGACACCAGTCGATTTGAGTGGCCATATGCCTTACCTTCAAGGTCCACGACCGCTTTAACACTTTTCAAGCTGTTGTTACAGCATGATATCTCATGGACTGTTGTAACCAATGTCTTCAAATTTGGTGACAGCCTACATTGGGAATTACACAGACACCAGTTGATTTGGGTGAGCCTTGACTTTATCTTCAAGGTCACCCACAACACTTTAACACTTTTCCACCTCTTGGCTTAGCGATATCTCATGGACTGTTGTACCCAATATCTTCAAATTTGGTGACAGCCTACAATGGGGGATTATGCAGACCTGGATTGATTTGGTTGTTGACCTTGACCTTATCTTCAAAGGTCCACCCACGACACTTTTAACACTTTTCAAACTCTTGTTAGCACTTATTATCTCATGTGGACTGTTGTTGCACAATGTCTTCAAATTTGGTGACAGCCTACATTAGGGGGATTCACGCAGACGCAGTTTATTTGGGTGACCTTGACCTTATCTTCAAGGTCACTGTGACACTGACCACTTTTCAAACTCGCATGATTGCGCGATATCTCATGGACTGTTGTACTGCAATGTCTTGGAATTTGGTGACGGCCTACATTGGGGGATTAAGCAGACACACCAGTTGATTTTGGGTGACCTTGACCTTATCTTCAAGGTCACACATGACACCGAACACTTTTCAAACTTATTTTAACTGCGATATCTCATAAAACATTGCATCCAATGTTTTCAATTATGTTGACAGCCTACATTGGAATTTGATTAATAAGACACCAGTCGACTTTCAGGCATCTTGTATGTGACCAAAAAATAAAAATATAGTAAATATAAATGTTCCATTCTTTAGCGGTGGCGGACATTGCTACTATCAGTGATAAACGCTTGTATTACTTGTGATCATAATTACCCGTCAAATTAAAGAGGCACTCCAATTAGTCAATTACGGAAATTCTACAAAATATAGTTCATCGTAAATACCAATAACACACATTTTGTTCATTTGCTCAATTTGCAACTACAATAAAGGCTGAAAGCCCTCACCAAAATATATGCTCAATGTATCCCACGGTATCAAACGTACTACCCATGCGCTTAAGATGATGTATTACAACATTAGTACATAATCAAGCGTGATGATAATGTACACACCATGTGTTGTAGTTGAGTGTAGGTACCTCGTGAAGTGGCCAGCTTATATCACAATGAAACATGTCAATGCAGCTTCTGCCCTTGGGCCTCGCCACAGCCTGAAGCGGTGTGACCTGGCGCAGTTACAGTTGTAACACAGGGACTGAGGACAGTTGCGGTAGAAGTGTCGATGTAACCTGAAATATACAGATCGGGACTTCACCAGAAATCAAAGTGAAAAATCACACATATTTAAGAAGAAACACTTGCCAGAAAAACATGGGTATGTACAGGCCAAAGGTTGTTGTGGATTTTCAAAGTCAGTATTATCAAAACAATACTCACAAGAATCCACATTAAAATTATATATTCTGATATTCCTCATATCACATTATCATGATTATGGGTATTACCTAAATCATTACAATGCGTAAATTGATGGATGAATTTGGGGAGAAAGGCCTTTTCAATATGGCATCCATGGTAGCCATGTTATGGGGGTCAGCTAGAAACTTCTGTGACCAGTTATTACAGACACTATAATTGTGATCGTTTATATGTCATGTATCAGATGGAATTTAGGACACAAGGTTCCAGAGAGTCAAAGTTTTTACTATATTATCAATAATCAATGTTATAGGAGAAGTGCCATTCAAAGCGGGATTAGATTAATCTGTATTTGATAAAATGAATTACTTGCTACACTTGACATTAATTAATAAATTTTGTTTGCCTAATAACTCTTTTCCAACATGGAAATTTTTATGCCGCTGACAAGGTGTGAGGAGCATATTACTGTTATTTCAGATAAGTATGGAACATTAATTGTTTAGACATGTAACAATGCATTATCCACACCTTTGGTCTTGGACAGTCTTTAGACAGATGGCCAACCATTACAATTCAAGCATTTGACAGGCGATGGCGGTGAGTACCTGCCCCAGCCCTGCACCACCGAGATCTCCCACATGATGACCCTTGACACTCTTGACATACCCGCCCAACGTGCAAGTAGATGCTTGCTGGTTGATTTTCCATGTCTGGATCATGTCCTTCCCCTAGAAATAACCATAGCATTAATGCGATTTCATGCTTCACATTGCTCAAAGTCATTGTTACTTCATGTCCATATTCAGAGTTGATCAGCATTTTTTTATTTCCTCATCTTAATGCAATCTACCAGCGGACAGTGTGCAAAATAGCCACTGGCCCTTCTTCCGATGGATAGTAAAATCCGGTGAGGGATGAAGTAAATCCTCCACGAAGTAACTGGCTGAGTGAATTTTCATGGGGTCATTTTGTAAATATATCACTCTCTCCGATATAATACACGCTTTTAAATCGTAAGTTGTGGCCTTATAACAACTTTCATCATATTAGTAACATGTCATGCTGACAATACCATATTCTCATCTATTTTTGGAAATAAATTGCTTAGTTTCCTACGTTTCAAATTTGGGCTAGTGAATTATTTTTCTGGGCTAATGGCAGGTAGCGGGTAGCCGACTGGCTAGGAATATTTGGAAACTTCTTTAGCACACTGACTCTGGATGCTGCTTCAATTTTAACATATGTAGCCCTTGTGCCAAGGTATTTACTCTTAACATGCTTCACACACATTAGAGGTAATAATACAAATTACAAGATTAACTTGTGAAGATAGTCCTTGATTACCAAGTATTATCTTAATTTGCTTTTCGCTCCTGATGACAATCACATTCTAGCGCCAGGGAAACCCTTCTACTAGTTATCTTGCATAATCAGGCTCTGTGTCTTGTCAAACAGTTGAATACCACTGAATCTATTGACACCACACACTGTAGAACAAGTTATACTAAAGGAATACACATTGCCTTGGCCAGGAGTGGTCAAATTATCATATGTTATGTTTGGGATGACACTTTCTCAGTTAAAATTACAATGTAGTAGTCAAGGAGCCAGCACACAAAGTCAGCGATCTATGAACTCAGCCGATAGGAGGTAGTTCACCATGTCATAACAGGCGAGTAGTTTCCTTGAATCATAACAGGCCAGAGTGGTTCACCAGATCATAACAGGCCATGCTGCTATATGCTATTACTGTTTAGGCTAGCAGATGTAGACTCCTTTATTCACCCAGGCTGCCTAATAATGTATCTGTAACACACCAGAGAGATGCCAACTAAGAATTGGTGCAGTTAAGAAGTCCCAAGGCTCCTAAAGAGATTATAAGATAGAAAAATAAATAGGAATTTTTCCCAACAAATTGAGATTCCTATAAGTTATTTGCACTCAAGAGACAAAACTTTTAGTACCATTACACATAGAGACCCATGCTTATACAACTGGAAACGGTTTTGCAGTGCACAAGCGGCAGTGTTTGTGAATGTTAAGTAAACAAAGAATAAACCCGTGCATGGGAATTTATCAGGCAGCCTACTCAACTTCGGTTGCTTTCCTGTGTAAACAATTTAGGAACTCCTGTAAATAAAGTGTTCTATTTCTTTAATTATCATTATTTATAGTCAAAGATTATCCTGGCCCTCTATCTATATCTTTGTTATATTTTGAAGAAAATCGGAATGACTTTGACTTTGTGAATGGACATACATTTTCGGAGGATTCCACGTTAAATTGTGGACTGATGGCATCCTCCTGTAACACTACTGTCTGGCATAACGCACAGCTATGTAACTTCTTACCATCCTTGAACCTCTGAGTAAAGACTGCTTGTCTAAGGATTGACCTGTATATGGCCAATTTTATCAGTGCTTAGGTTAGCGGGTGTCACTTGCAGTCAGATGTCAGCATCACTCTCTGTGAACTCAAACTGATAATGCTAGTGTTTGGTTCAAAGAACACTATCCATTTCAACAACAACCTTTTCTCCATAAATATGACCTCATCTGTGTATCATCAACACCTGTCAGAATGTCTAATATTAAATAGGATCATGGGAAGAGTTCTTGTATGATTTAGATCTGTTACCATAGGGTCACTAAGTGAACCAGTCACTACTGATTACAATAGTCTTCTCCATGGCATCTGTATTCCCTTTGTCTTCTCCTTTTAACTGGCTTCCCATGGTTAAACACTGTGTCATCAAGTCATGAATTTAGGGGAGACAGAATTCAATTTTTCTTTTCCTAGATTTACATTTACTTTATCAATAGAAGCTATGGCTGCTTGACCCCCTCATGCTTGTTTCTGTAGATCATGTGTTGAATAACCTGCAGGTATGGAAACCAAGGATGTTGACACAGGTGTCGAGGAACCAGTTGCTGGCTTGTCAGGCAAGGTATCATTCTTATGAACTGTTTCAATGTTTACATCCTAAACCATTTTAGTAACATCTTTTAAATCATCAGCTGGGTCTGGGTATGGGTATCTTGAGATGTGTATATTGTTTGCCTGTTAAGTAATGCAGCTGACTGTGCAGCTATACATTCAATTTCAAATTCATCCGTCCTGTTCATCTGCCTCATCCTGTTCATCCCTGAGAGTTTCAAGGTTTGGCTCTGCATCTTTGTGTTCTGAAATCCAAATATAATCGATACTGAAGAATGTAAGCGAAACCACTATTATCCATGACACTTTATAATACAATACTTGGAGGTTGGGTAAACTCCTATAGCTAAATATTAGATTATATACGTTGAATTTGGACATATTTTATGTTTAGCATTTTACTACATGAAGAAACTTTAAAAGAACCCCAAAACCTTGTCTACAACCTTTTACTGATGTAAGATTAGAATAGGGGCTAACAGACTGGTGGGAATCTGGAAGACTAGACTATTGTTTCTGAGACAAATCTTGTTTTTTGTAGGTTGTAGAAAGCATTTCTATAGAAATATCTGTGGTTCCATAGCGTCTGTTGAGTGTGGAAAACAATGAGAGCAATATCTCTACTGTTGATGTAAAAATCTTGAACATGTGGAAGATTTCCACCCGTAACCCATTTTTCTTTTTATCATTCTATGCCTAAAAATAGATATTTTTTTAAATGAGAAGCCACCACTAACCCCTAGGCTAACAAAATGCTAAATATAAACCTAGAGGTAAATCCTAATAAATAGAATACATTTCAAGCCGGGGTTAACTTGATTGGAACTCTTAGTCTTATGGACAGATTTCCATCAAAGTAACCCCCGCGTTTTTTATCATTCTATGCCTAAGATTTATAGTAAGAATAGATGTTTTTCACAAGCCTACTGTAACCCTAAGAACTAACCTGATGCTCAATCCTAAGCCTAGCTTCGGTGGTAGGTGAGTTTGGTTTTACGCTGGTTTTAAGCAATATTTCCAGCAATATCGGCAGGGCACACCAAAATGGGCTTCACATTGTACCCATGTGGGGAATCAGGCCAGATTAATACCGGCGTGACAGGCGAACCTTGCCATAGGCTACCCACCACACACACACACACCTAACCCTAGAAATAATCATAATAAATAGAGATACATTTCTAAGCGGGGTTACGGGCGGAACTCTTACCAAAATGAGCTAATGAAAATTATTACAGCTACACTAAAATAACAAAACCAAGAATTTCGCCGACTGACGAATGAACATGTCCGATGACTGTATATTCATAGACGCCCGACTCTTCTATTTATCAGCATCAATTTATTTTTCGAGAAATATTTTTTGAAGTTAAACGGCGCACGTACAATCATTATTTCACAATAATTAAACAATGATACATTATTTATAATTCGTTCTACGCCTCCTGATTACTTGCTTACCAATATTGAATCTTTTCACGTGTTGTTGTGGTGAAACATAAAGAAGGGGAGAGCACCCCACACCTTTGCGTTCCACTTCCCGGTACAGGTTCCGCCTGAAGGGTATGCTGCCCTAAAAACTGTTGAATTGTTGTTTCTAAATGGTATTTGTGAGCTGTCTGTTCAGACCGATCAGCTGTACGATATAAGGTTTGGACACATGACTGTTTTGAAATTTTAAAGAGATAGCAAAAAGGCTTCTATCCCAAGGCCATTTGGGCGTGGACGAAACTTGCCTTGGTGATAACCGGTTTTCAATAAATCAAAACCAAGGACGGCGGTGTACGTTAATGGATGCGGGAATTGGAAAATGTTGTTTGCGTCATACCAGACCCGCTGTGTTTTTACATGCTGCTTTATTGTTTAAATTTAGGTACAAAGGCGGAAGAGTGAAAATCAGTGTCGAGGCTGTCCGTGTCCTCTACGAGGATATTAATATTTTTTAAAACTACGGCGAGGAGCCACTACCCTGATAGCATTCAGATCGTTATTTAGCGATTGGCAATGGTTTTTCCAACTGAGTACCGGCGTTTGGCCAACGTCCGGAAATGCTATCTGGGTATCCTTGGGCGCCATTAAACTTTGTTGCAAAGCACAGGCCCGCCAGGCTGCCCCCTCCACAAAGGAGCCACAGCAATCGCTAATCGCACTTTAAACTTTAAGAAATGTTCTGTTTTGCCAGCGGTGTATCCCAAAACATTTTGATTAAAAGTAAATATGTTGGTTTTACTGTTGAGTGTATTGTCGAACGGAAAATTAATAATTAGTTGGAGCTACGCATTACTTTTCAACTCCCTACATGTGCAGAGCGTTGAAAAATATCAACTGAAATGGAATTTCGGTTTGGTAGTGATGTTTATTGATAGTGCTCAAGCTCTCGAAGAATCCCAAAACAAATATATAGTTTATGTAAGTTACAGCTGATCCCAATTGATTTCCTGAAACAGAGGCTGGGATCAGTTAAATAACATAGCTAAGTTATGTTAACAAGCTCTTGTATAGGGACATCTCACCACCACCGTCCTTCCTGCGCAGCCTTCTCACGAGCTAAAACGAAACACATCTCCTGATGGAATTGTGCAATCAAATTCAGGACATCAATTATCGAAAGCGGAAGTACGTAGTTGTGCTTTCCAGCTGGCGAACCAAGTTGTCACAAGCGTAAATGAATTTTCATAACTGGCTTTTATTTGGAGTGCATTTACACTATCAATGAAGCATACCACAATAGCCAGGAAGCATGTCAATGGATATTTTTCACATGCTCTGCTTATATGCGTAATACTGTAGTTGAAAATTAATGTGAAACCAATGAGTTGAGTATATAGTTGATCACACCCTCAAATTATATTCTTATCATGCCTCCTGCCAAAGTCAAATCTGGAATGAGCTTTCCAGAAACGTGCCAATTATTTGGACAGGCTTGCCCGATCATGAAAACTAGGGCAGTTTAACTATTCAAGCAGTATATATAAAAGCTATGCTGGGATTTGACCAATGGGGCATAATACCAAACTGAAATAGCTGCTTTGAGTAAATACTGTTTAGTTATTGTAAACTATTATTTGTTTTAGATGTGTAATGCAATAATGTAATATTTGGAAGAAATGGCTTAGGTAAAGCGGAACATATTTATTAAGATAATGGCAGAAATATATTTGTAAAATTAATTTCCAGCTTCTTGTATGGTGATTGTCTGGAGACAGTGCAGGTTTGACAGTATTATCTGCACTCTCTAGAAGGAGCTAAAGGGGGGATCAGCTGATGTGGATACATTATGTCAGTTAGGGGATACACCGGATCTGTTGAGCCAGGTGGCACTAGTGGAGCTGCAGAGGATGTATTAACGAATCGGAGGAATGTCATTGACCTGATATAAGAAGAGGAACAAGACGCTCCAGGAGGCCATCAGGTTCCAAAATATAACAGCTTTCCAATACTTCACAGAGTTTTTTTCTCAAGAGAATGTTGCTTTTCTAACATCTGAGGAATCTGGATCAGTCATCTAAAGGACTGTGGTCACATCCCTCTGGTGTGCCTGGATCTGTATGAAGCAGAAGCCAAGATTGAGGTTGCTTCTGGTTCACTATCAGGACTTGGTGAGCGTAAAATACCACAAAATTAAAGGACTTGTCCCTGTGTAATTTGTAATCATGTATAACCCGTTTCTATAAAGGCTTCGAGCTGGCAAAATTCAGCCCTGTTCTTCCAGGGACTTCAGGTACAACTTGAGGGGGAACTGATTGCCAAGTCAGTGCTTGAACAGATATAGAGACAGTATGGTAGTCCAGAAATATTTCAGAGACTAAATGGGCTATTATCATGATTATCCATGAAAAGTTTGGTATGTAATTCTACAACTGTAATTTGTTTCATTTCAGAGCCCTACAAGTGAAGACAACAACGAGTGAAAAGTCATGGTGTGCTTGGAAACATGTTCATCAAAGATGCCAAACAGGAAAGCTGCAAACCTTCTTGAAAAAGGTGAGGATATGGAACTACAAAGAACCAGAGCCTTCTGACAGTTCTTGTACCGCCTCGATGGTGTAGTGGTTAGAGCGTCCACCGAGAGCGGAAGGTCACGGGTTGGATCCCGACCGCCATAGCACCAAAAGACGTTAAAATATGGGTGCAATTTGTTGGTCCCTGCCGCAAGCTTAGGCATTAATGGGTACAACAAGGACTGAGTGCGCTCGAGTCAGTATAATGTGTCTGCGCGGTATTCATGCTTCTACTCGGCATGGTATCTCAGTGGAATAGCACTATAAAACCAGCTTAAGTCTGGGCTAGTACATCAACCCATTACTATACACATACGCCATTCGCGATGCATCGCTGTCATATGAGCTTAAATATTCTCAAACCCGACGTTAAACCCACTTTCACTTCCTCACCTCTAACAGTTTGTATTGCATACTCAGGACTTCTTACATGTTCCATGTCTTCATCGGAGGACATTGATAAGTGTATTTTGGATGTTCACCTTTAATCCTCAGAAACAGGCACCTGATCATGAACTTAATGTTCTGTTGCATGATATTGGTAAGAATATGTCTGTTTCTTAGGATAAATGTGGGAAATATAGTGGAAGTTACTTCAACAGTGACCTGAAATATTATAAATTTGTTTACATAATTTATAAAGCACCCTTTATATGCCCAATATATGTATGGTACTGTTCCCAGCTTAGCTGCCTGAATGTCTGATGTAGATACAGCCATATTATGTGTAGGGTGTGTAGACATGTTATGATGTAGATACGGCCATATTATGTAGGGTATGAATGTATGGTGCTGTTATGTCTGATGTAGATACAGCCATATTATGTGGTGCAGGGTGATACAGCATGTCTAGATGTAAATGTAGATACAGCCATATTATGTGTAGGGTGTGCATGTCTGATGTAGATACGTACAGCCATATTATGTGTAGGGTGTGCATGTCACAGTGTAGATACAGCCATAGATGTTTCATACATGTAGGTGTGTGAATGTCTGATGTAGTGAAGCAGCTATATGGTGTGCATGTATGTAGGTGTGAATGTCTGATGTAGAAACAGCCATATTATGTGGAAGGATGTGTGCATGTCTGATGTAGATACAGCCATATTATGTGTAGGGTGTGCATGTCTGATGTAGATACAGCCATATTATGTGTAGGGTGTGAATGTCTGATGTAGAAACAGCCATATTATATGTAGGGTGTTCCTTGGAGCAACAACTTTAAATGTAGGGTGTTCCTTGGAGCAACAATTTTAAATGTAGGGTGTTCTGTTGAGCAACAACTTTTAAATGTAGGTTCTGTGTTCTGTTGAGCAACCTTTAAATGTAGGGTGTTCTGTTGAGCAACAACTTTAAATGTAAGGTGTTCCATTAAGCAACAACTTTTTAAAATGTAGGGTGTTCCTTGGAGCAACAACTTTAAATGTGAAGTGTTCTGTTGAGCAACAACTTTAAATGTAGGGTGTTCCTTGGAGCAACAACTTTAAATGTAGGGTGTTCTGTTGAGCAACAACTTTAAATGTAGGGTGTTCCGTTCAGCAACAACTTTAAATGTAGGGTGTTCTGTTGAGCAACAACTTTAAATGTAGGGTGTTCCTTGGAGCAACAACTTTAAATGTAGGGTGTTCTGTTGAGCAACAACTCTAAATGTAGGGTGTTCCATTAAAGCACCAACTTTAAAATGTTTCGTTGAGCAAACATTTTATACTGGTATATGCAGTGTTCCATGTAGCAACAGCTGAACTATTTTGCTCCTTTTTTAGATTATAATCAACTTGATGAAGAACTGACTGATATCAGGAAAAAGTTGAAACCTAAAGTCAATAATCTGCGGAACTTGGAAAATAAAGAGGACATGAAAGGTTTTGGGCTGAATCCTCTCAGCAAAGAAGAGCTCAGAGCTATTGAAAAGATGTTATGAAAACATTTGCTGTTTGTGATACCTGGACACTTCTTGTACATTTTGAGAAGTGATTCAATGAACAGTATGTGTGCTTGCTTGGAAGCAATGGACCCATTCCTGGTTTCTGGAGATGAAATGAGAAGATGCAGTTATGACATTACAACAAACTGGGGAATGAGCCATTGACTGCCAAATGAGCTGTGAACCATGTGGTTGGCAATCAGCAACAAGCTTGGTATTGTGGAAACCTGTTTTGTTTTATTCTGCACAGTGCCAGTTGTCATGGATGGACACAACACTTGTTATCATCATAACCAAAGTATAGATGTTTATCTTACCTTACACATAAATGTCGTTTTCTGATTGGCTGAGGGCTCTTCTATTATTTTCAATGTAGCCTGCTGTACAGGTGAGTAACATTTTCTGTGTTACCCTCTGGGAATGCCAAACTGTGGGAATTCATTTGATACTTCATGTTAGTAGTTCTTCATTTCGAATAATTGAGCCACATTTGATGTACAGATGTTTTGCAAATGCAAATCAATGGAGGGAGATAATTGGTTTTTCATCTGTATTGGCTAATTGCCTAACTCTGGTACTGCTTATTATGATCAAATACCTGTGCTTCAAAACAGTTCAAAATTAACACTGAGGTGTTTGGTAAGATAAATAAGTTATTCACTGGTTCCTCGGGGCCCATGGGTTGATGTACCCTCAATGTTTATTTATGTTCCCCTTGCCCTTCAGGCTCAGGGAGCATCATCCCATGTCCTCCTCGTGACCAGTGAACAATCTATAATGTGCCATGTTGGAATGACAAATAACAGACTGAGAACTCACAATGGGTTGCATACAGACTCACTAAGGGCTGATGTTACAGCAGGACTCCACATAAGGGCCGCATCGGTGTATGTATGGATAAAAAATATGCACGATACGGTTGGAAATATTTTGGAAAACGTAGCAGATATGCACCACAGCAATGGAGTACGGTCTTAGAATCATTTACAGTCGTATTTATCGGAAAAAGTATTGTTTTATTATTCATTGACCTGTTTACACAAGAAGCAATGTTGTGGTGCATATATGAAATGAAACACAAGATTACTGATACTCCATTAAGTTCCATTCAGTACTCTAAATGTACTCTTAAGGTTTTCCAGTACTTCTGTATTGAAAAAATAAGGATTACGTAATCCTGATGTTGAAAGTTAACTGGAGCCCTGTTACAGACTCTCAATGGGTTGCATACAGACTCACTAAGGGCTGATGTTACATAAAGACTCTCAATGGGTTGCATACAGACTCACTAAGGGCTGATGTTACATACAGATTCACAATGGGTTGCATACAGACTCACTCAAGGGCTGATGTTGCATACAGACTCTCAATGGGTTGCATACAGACTCACTAAGAGCTGGTGTTGCATACAGACTCTCAATGGGTTGCATACAGACTCACTAAGGGCTGATGTTACATACAGATTCACAATGGGTTGCATACAGACTCTACGACTTAACTGATGTTACAGACTCACTAAGAGCTGGTGTGACACACAGAAGGAAGCTAGCTACAGACATATTTTATATCATTGGAAAGATCTCGAGGAGATGAACCCAAAACGTTCATGTGCAAGTGTGTTGCACATGTTCATAAGCTCACAAATTGGTTCTGAAAATGTAATTCTGCAGAAATTTCTGGTGGAAATTTTTTCCTGCAGAAATTTCTGGCGGAATGTTTCTTTTCTGCAGAAATTTCTGGCAAAATGTATTTTAACTACCAGAAATAACTTAACTGAGTAAAAATTAGGTTCCATCTTTGGATATTTTGATATGGATTTTCTTTAAATGTTTTTCTCCTGAAAACAACTTCAAGTTGGAGGGGAAATGGTTACCACAAGTAGAGCACCGCCCAAATATTACAAGACATATCTCATCAAGATGAGAAAATAATTTGGGGATTTGTTTATAAATCATTTATTCACACTCTGTATACCAAGGGTTTCATTGGGCAAAGTTGCAGTCATCTTGGACATGAGTCCTGTTGTCTTTGAGTGCCCAATGTTTTCACAGATGGATCCTGTCAGTGAAATATATTTATTGTAGTTGAATGGATTCATTTTTTCAAGTCATTGAAGGCTATTAGGGCATATTCTGAACAACGTGAAAAACACACACTGTTATTTCCTTTCAGCTATAAATGCATTCGACATGCTTCGGACACATATTGAAGACAAATTAACAATATAAGACCTACAATAAAATTGAGTCATAATTTGCACCCCAGCAAAGTGTTGTATGATCCCCAAGGCAGCTGAGCTGGATATTGGTGCTCTGCGAATAATTATAATTTGAATTATTTGGCCATTTATGTATTCTTAGATATGCCTCTATCAACACATTCAGCATGACCAGTGTACCAAACTGAGATGTTAAACAATACCTCAGCGACAATGTATCACTGCTCAAAGCAACAATACCTGAGAAAATGTAATTGCCTCGTTGAAACAAAGAAGAAGTCATCTTGAGGCCCATCCTAGTGGTATCTGAGAGTTCTTTGATCTTCTTTGAGTAGTTGTCGCCAAAAGCTAGCCTGCTACTGGTGTTTGAATAGTGCATAAGGCCTTGTACTTTCGAGGGTGCAATTCACCTCTGATAGAGTCTCTCTGTCTTAAACTTATGTCATAATTGGCCAGTGAAAAGAGGGCTAGTCCATCCATCAATTGAGACACTATCTTCTCCATATCTAGATTTGAGGCTGGTTCTTTAGTGAGTGAGTCGACTATTTTCACAATGGGAATAATCCTCTTGCACAAAAGGTTTTGTGATTTTTGGAGGAAATGTCCAAGATTCGTGTTTCTGGCTCCATAATGCGCCATATTTCTGAATTGACTCGAGGGGCCATTAGTTTGTCACAGTTTTCCGGGCGAAATGTTTATAGAAAATTGCCAGTTTTTGTTTTTCTTCCAATTTAGTACACATCATGTCATTGACAAGATCCGCCATCTCCTTTTGAACCGACTCCCCGATAAGATCAACAGGCTTTTAAGATGAAGCCAGCTTCGATAACAGAGAATTTCCATCAACTGTGGCCGCTGCCATATTGGAAAGTGGAAGGGAGACAACTGCGACATCGCCTAATGCTAGTACATCGCTCTCATGCTGATCTGTGTCCAGCGAGCTATAAATAGAATCATGGGCACTCGGCGATTCTTCCGCCTCTTCGTACCCATACATTTGGTTTTTCAGGTCTTCCACTACAGAAAGTATCTTGTTCATTTCCTTTTTGTGCATATCAGAAAACATCTCATGATCTGCATCAGTCTCTGTTCGTGAAGTTCACTTCACTCGGACCGGGCTGCGCCGTGTCCCTCTCCCCAATCTCCGACACCCCTTCAGTCACATTAACACTTGCAGTTTCATCTCTGTCTGCTAGCGGAGAAATCTCTGAATCTGATACATAAGGTATTTCAGTAGGTGGAGCAGTTTCCCTTGAAACTGTTGAATCTCCTTGATGGTGGATCATAACATCATGTCCTGCCTCCCGCCGTCGGGATGACGTAGACTGACCCAAAAGTTCTTCTTGCAATTTTCACAAGATGGTGACCTTTGGACTCCATCATGATAAAACAGTCAACACACGTTATTAAGCAAACTACCGACAAGTTCAAGAGGTAAAATCACAAGAAAGGAAATTTCCAGTAAGAAATTCTCTCAACACTATAAATTCCATGGTAAATCCAGTGTGAAAAGTACGATAGCGTAATCACAACTTGGCGAACTGATGCCAAACTCAAGACTGAACCGATTCCTCACGCTAATCTCACGTGACCGGATGCCGAAGGAGAATTCCCAGTCCTCCATTTGCTTTTTGCTGGCCCCTCCTTTCCTATAACAGTGTCTATTTAACTTTTCAGATGAAGTGGGCCCTGGGCCCATGGGTAATGAAACTATAGTACTGTCGAAATAGAAAAAACTGTTTTCACATTTATATCTACAATTTAGGTAGTTAATATGTGAAAGTGTGCAATATCTGTTAAAAGAAGTTCGGCCTAACTACAGTCTTAGTGGGAGGGAGATAGGAAATGTTAAAGAGGGATTTTACTGAGGAGAGATTAGTGCAGAAATAAGCAATGCAGTTTTTTTCAAAGTCTGAAGCGACTTATTTGGAGCAGACCATGGCTTTATGCAAATTAGTGTGTGATGATATTGTATAACAAATGACACTTTTGAATATCCATTATGAAATTTGACTTAGTTTTATTATAAGCTATAGCAGGCGTAAAAATAACAACTTTAATACTGAAACTATTAAGGAGGTATAGATACCATTGAGTCTCACTATCACTATAAAAGAAACAGGTAGGAGAGGGAGTCTCAAAGAGCAACACCGAGGCGGTGTTGCTGACAGTAGTTGGGGTCGGGGCTTTGGGATAGAGTCATATGCTACGATTAGATAATCAATAGAGACATATTCAATATACATGAAAAAGCATAAAATATATCTGAGATGACCCTTGTGTCTGTGGGCAGCACGTGCATTTCATGTCAAGTGAGTCGACGGTCCGTCGTCATACCTGGCTGAGCGACCTAATTGCCATCTATAGTCTGATCCTTCTCCATCCTCCCCTGCTGGAAGATGACCAACGTCATGTTTTTCTAATTTTCAGTCATGGACGTAAAGAAGACAAGATTCAGGCAATCCTTCAGCCTGAGTAGCAACCTTTTCTCCTTCTACCACTTCCTCCTCAATTACGTCAGCTTCAGTTCTGGGTTCATGTCCTTCACCAGAGCTTTTGAATCCAGGATTTCCCATCTATGAATCGACTTCTCCTTGTCCCCATTCAGTGATTTGACGATGTAAACAGATGGCTCAATTTTACTGATTACTTTGAATGGTTCTGGATTCCAAATATCGTGTAACTTGTGCCTCCCTTGGAAGTGATTTTTGATGAAGACTCTGGCACCAATCGGAAGTTCGAGATCAACTGGATTCTTGTTCAGGCTTTTCAGCCTTTTGAGAGCCTCTTCTTCTGTACGTTCCCTGGCTTGTTGGAATGCAGTTTGGAGACGGTTCTGATGTTCAGTCACCCACTCCATCTCAGATGTTTCTAAAGCTTCTCCTAGCAGTAAATCAAGGGGAAGTCTTGGATCTCTGCCATAGAAGAGATAGAATGGAGAGTATCTGGTGGTGGCATGTGTAGTGCAGATGTAATCAAATATGAGCTTCGGCAATAGTTGTGGTCATTTTGTCTTTCGTTCTGGTGGCAACGTTCACAGCATATTGTGCATGGTCCGATTTTATCGTTCGCATTGTACATTTCCCTCTGGTCTTTGTATTCTTGACTCCATAGATACTACACAACTCACGAATTAGCTTACTCTCAAAACATCTCCCTTGATCACTGTGAAGCCGATGTACCCCAAACTTGACAAAACTTTCTTTAACAAGGGTTTTGGCAACAGTCTTTGCAGATTGATCTTTTGTTGGATAGGCTTGGGTGTATTTCGTGAACACATGTGTTAAGACAAGGAAGTTCTCATATCCGTTGTATCCTCTTTCTAAAAGCGTAAATTCCATGGCTAGAATTTCCAAAGGTTTTCTGGCATTGATAGAACCAAGGGTTGGCTTTACATTGGGACCATGCTTCCCAAGCTAAATTGCTCACATGTCTGACAGTAGGAGTCAACGTCTCTAGTCATATATGGCCAGTAGCATCTGGATTTCAAAATAGAGAGAGTTCTATCTGTGCTCTGATGTCCACTCTCATCATGACATGCCTTCAAGATTCTTCCTCTCAATTTCTTTGGGACAACTTGATAGATGACTACCATTCTCCTGAACGGATCAGTACAGTACTTGATTCTCTATGATCATCGATTTCCAATACTTCCATGCTCCTGGGCATCTACATTCTCAGAGGTGCTTACTCATAAAGTAATCCATCAGTAATATCAGCACCTGACTTTGGTAATTTTCACTAATTTTGGATGACTTTCAGTAATATTTCTGAAAATTACCCAAAAATATACTAAAACCTTACTAAAGTTTACAAATGGGTGTTAATCTTTATTTACCATAATAAGACCCACATGTTTGACTCAAAACAACTTCTTTGAAACATTAACAACTTCTTTGAAACATTCATTTTTCATTCACTGTACAACTCTCTTTAGTTCTTTATAGTATGCGCTCTTTAAGCGCCTGAGTTCACTGCTGGTGTGCCTGGTGCAGATCTCAGCACCATGAGTGATTCCAGTGTGGAACTTCTTCATTTGTTTTGGCATCTTCTGTTCAGGTCAGTTTATGTACACTCTAGTTTCACCATGTGCTGATCGATTGGGTCGCCCATCAGATAACATTGTGTGACAGGCAGAGTAATAGACTCCGGTAGGCGAAGTGCGTACGCTTCCGGGTTTTCATTGCGCACGCAATGCAGTATTGAAACCAGCTTATGGTTGTTAGATACCAAAATGAAGCTTATCCAATGATCTTCACGATCCTGCTAACCGGTGTAATAAACTAGTGTTTGAATACCACATGTTTTTGCATTTCATTCCTCTTAGTGATGCATTGAACACCGTACGGTATACTTGTAATTACCATGCACCAAACCTTGTAATTCCATACAGGCATTCTATCACCATACATCTCATGACCAGGTATCGATGTAAATTCCAACATATATTTTTTTTACTACTCACATTAATTGTTCACTATCTAGATATCACATAATTAAATATTTGTTAATGTGTGCTGTAACTGTTTGCACACACGAGTATAGGGCTTTATAAACAGGGAACCTTGGGCATTCATTCAACACGTGGCATTCCTTAGCTGGTGCTTACGGGACTTTCCAAGGGTCCACATGTCTGAGTTTTGCAATTACAATTTATTTTCAAACCCATTAAGCGGCAATAGGTATGTATGAGAAAATGATGTTATTTCTATTTTTTTCTAATTAAATTGATTTAAACTTCTTATTCTGTGGTATATTTAAGATATATAAGAACGAGCCAGTTGTTGAAGAAATAATCAAGGTTAATTTCGTAACAGGGAGGTAGACCTTAATTCATCGATAAGTAATGGACAACGGTAGATGTATAACAGATCTGGGTCCTTATTCACAAAACTACCTTAGAGTTATGATGTCTTAAGTGTTTAAACGTACACGTTCCATTCTTTTATAACAGTCTTGACGTGAAGATGGAAATGGGTCCCAAAGGACCTGCAATTATAAATCACTTATGGCATTCAAACATTAAAATCGGTTTGATAATATGGCCACTGAATACTTTATCAAATTTATGCTTCATTTTTTTTACATTTGACTCTTTGCCGCTTTTCTTTGCGGCATTTCTTTTCTGCTTCGGCCTTTGCCTTTTCTTCCGCCCTTTCTCGTTTCATTTGAATTATGGAATCACTGGTTAAAATTCTGTGCGAGGTTAATTTTCGCGAATTGTTTTCGTTTCAGGGCGCTGATGAGGCTCAGGCAAACTGAACTCAGCATTGACAGCCTCTAGTTCGCTGACTGGTAGCCATTGTAGTGGGGTTTCTAGTGCGATGTTCATATTGCCCGCGTCATCAAATGTGTATGGGACATGTCGTGTTAGTACTGAAAATATAAAACTTCAAACGATAGAACAGTTGCCCCTTCAGGTAACCGAGTCACTAGTGAGGACTCATCTGGTGTGGAAGGGGTTCCAACAGTTGCAGAACCATTGTAGCAATTACTGGCGTGGCAGTGATGTCTTCAGATGATTCTACAACCGCAGGAGCTCCATCAACACCAACAGCACTGACAGAAGGTGCCTGCTCTCTCCGTGGTAAAGCCTCAACACCTTGGGACATACCGTTATTCTATATTCAAATAATTGCTCTTAACAAGGTACTTGTGCAAAAGCTGAAATACATTGTTCAATTTGACAATGATTGTATAAGCTGCCTTTGACAATGGCCAATGGACATACAAAAACATGTACAAATGTTCAATCAAAAATCCTATTTCAACAGTCACCAAGATAAAAGGGTAATGTTCAAACCATCTGACAGTGGATGAACCAAAGTTTAATAGAGAATGATTACAGTAAACATTCAAATGTGTAAAGTAAAGTGTAGAAATGAAAGAAAAACATGGTTTGTTCATTGATACAGAAGGTATGCAATACATCGTTGAAATACTCATAAATTGTACTGTAAGTAGCAGAAAAATACTGTTCAAATTATCACCTGAAACATTGTGTGGAGAGGGCATTTTGTATTTAAAAGCTGTCTTGTGAGTGTTAAAGTGGTTCAGATTTTGCAATGGCATGGTTTTCACAAAGAGAAACATGACAAGCAAGTGAAGTACAGTATCTTAAATCTCTCTGAAGTATATATTAGAAGATGAGTAAATGAGAAGCTTTATGTATATTACACAGGATTACTGTCGACACAATTTTAACATTTAGTACCATGTGGTACAACCATAAGGTCTTGGTGTTTATTACCTAACAATGTACATATTAATCAGGGATGCCTGTAGTATGCTTACACCTAACTTGCAAGGAGAACATATTTATTTTACTTTCATACAGAAATTGTTTTAAGGCTGTCATAATTCAACTTACAACAACAATTTGTGTTAAGTCAGTATTCAATAAATATGGACAATTATAAGGAATTTATTGATGTTTTTCTTTCAAGCTTTGAGTAATACTTTCCAATGATGCCACCAATGCCATTTGTCAGTTTTGCGTTTTGCGCCAGGAGGACTGGCCATAAGTAGCAGAATGGCAGTTCAGGCACACATGCGCAAAACTGCACCTGTCTCTCTGACAGCCTTCATGGCCTTGTAGTTCCTTAAAGTTATTGCACAATTCCCGATTATTATTAAAAACTTGAGGTCGTCCCTTGGAGTCTTGATCCCTAGATCGATTCTGGTTGAAATGGCGGTCACCAGGGTATCTACTTGGCTTACCAGATGCATTCGGTGAAGTGCACTCAGATTGGATGTGGTTAGACTGTTGCACGACGTGCATACTTTCCTCCTACGATTAGCACAGCATGCATTGAAAATGTTGCTGTCCGGATCTGTTTTCCGATAGCAGCATATGCTGCTACCCTCATGGCAAAACGTTTATGATATTCGTAGTATGCATCAGTTTCTTACTGGGCTGCTAATTCCAAGACATATTCTTCATGAGCCTCCATGCTTTCCTTGACTACAGAATTACCCGCGGCATAAATATTTCTGTTGACTCTGAAAGCCTCTGCAAACGCCCATGGGTAAAGATCCCTATTTAACTTAGCAGTGGAACATGTAGGTTCTGATTTGCCATCCCCTAATTCATGAACTGTGGGTAGAAGCATAGCCAGGTTGACATATTTACCTGTGCAGGTTTTGGTGACCAGTTGCTCGGGGACGAGATCAAATGGAGGCAGAGAGTCTGATGGGATAGCTGATGTTGGGTGATAAGTTTATTTACATTAAAAATGAAGCCAAACAATTTTACATGGGAACATATCAATTAGAAAACTTAACTGCTTCTTGTTCTGCTGAGAAGATAGTCATTAATATCTAAACACTGACAACGTATTACTAAAACAGGTACAAAGCATTACTTCGTTCACATATCAATGCATCTCAAGGTGATCACTACTTGTTGATGTGTTAGCAGACCCAGCAACTGGAGTTGGATGAGGGGCTGACACAACAGTTGGTGAAGGCAATGTACTCATGGTGCATGAGGCACTGCTGTTAGCAGACCCAGCAACTGGAGTTGGATGAGGGGCTAACACAACAGTTGGTGAAGGCAATGTACTAATGGTGCATGAGGCACTGCTGTTAGCAGACCCAGCAACTAGAGTTGGATGAGGGGCTAACACAACATTTGGTGAAGGCAATGTACTAATGGTGCATGAGGCACTGCTGTTAGCAGACCCAGCAACTAGAGTTGGATGAGGGGCTAACACAACAGTTGGTGAAGGCAATGTACTAATGGTGCATGAGGCACTGCTGTTAGCAGACCCAGCAACTGGAGTTGGATGAGGGGCTAACACAACAGTTGGTGAAGGCAATGTACTAATGGTGCATGAGGCACTGCTGTTAGCAGACCCAGCAACTGGAGTTGGATGAGGGGCTAACACAACAGTTGGTGAAGGCAATGTACTAATGGTGCATGAGGCACTGCTGTTAGCAGACCCAGCAACTGGAGTTGGATGAGGGGCTAACACAACAGTTGGTGAAGGCAATGTACTAATGGTGCATGAGGCACTGCTGTTAGCAGACCCAGCAACTAGAGTTGGATGAGGGGCTAACACAACAGTTGGTGAAGGCAATGTACTAATGGTGCATGAGGCACTGCTGTTAGCAGACCCAGCAACTGGAGTTGGATGAGGGGCTAACACAACAGTTGGTGAAGGCAATGTACTAATGGTGCATGAGGCACTGCTGTTAGCAGACCCAGCAACTGGAGTTGGATGAGGGGCTAACACAACATTTGGTGAAGGCAATGTACTAATGGTGCACGAGGCACTGCGCATATCAGTTCCCTTTGGAGGCAGTGGAGGTGCCTTGCCTTGCCTTCTGCTTGATCATGTTGACCTTTATTTCTACTGCCTGTAGTCGTGCATCATATATGCAATGTATGGGTCACTCAATGTTTTCATAAATTTTGTCAATATCACGTGAATAGATTGACATTCTTTGCTCCATCCTATCAATCCTGTCTGCAAGACTTCTCAACTTCCGTCTTTCCTTGTTTCACTACAACACTGACCCATACTGAACATGTGCTCCACAAATCCACCATTGATATTACCCATAATTCCTTACCCACTGTGTCCAAGACATTGTGCAAATTTATGTTTGACCTATATGAATCATATATTATCTTTATTGTGTAAAGGAAACTGTTTATATGTTCATGAACACAAGCATGTTGAAATCATGTAGAAAAACTTTGTATGCTAATGAATGATTAATTTCTCCATACACTTACTGAAAACTAGTTTCAATGAAAATTTACCGATAGTTTTAAACACTTACTAATTCAAAATTACTTTTGCATATGTAACATTGCCACACAAGAACATTAACTTCACTCGGTGAGCAACAGTCAGGTGTTAGCAAAAGGAAACAGATAACACAACTGACTGATATTTCCCACAGCAGATGCAAAATACACAAATGTTTCAAATACATAGTGAGGTAAGCCAAATTTTCATGCATGACTAAGATGCCTGTAGTATGCTTACACTTAACTTGCAAGTAGAACATTTTTCTCTTACTTTCGTACAGAAATTGTTTTAAGGCTGTCATAATTCAACTTACAACAACAATTTGTGTTAAATCAATATTCAATAAATATGGACAATTATAAGGAATTTATTGATGTTTTTCTTTCAAGCTTTGAGTAATACTTTCCAATGCCACCACCCTCCTAGTTTCCAGCTCCATCCTGTCCTGGTCCATGGTGAGGATGTCTCTCCTCAGAGCAGAGATGGGCGATTCCATCCTGTCACTAGATGAGGATCTCCTCCGTCTAGGAGCTGGAGTAGCTTGGGGTTCTTCTTGCACTGGCTCCTCTGTTTCCACATCCACACGACACCTTCTGAGTATGTGTGGTCGGCAAGCTGGCCCGGCTGGGACATGTGGTAATAGCTCCTTCAGGGCGGATTCCTGGCCTCTCCACTCCCACGCCGGGACTGAGTGATCCAACCCGACCTCCCCCACTAGGCATCGGGCGTCTTTCCAAAAACCAAGAATCTGCCGAAACACCTTGTCCGTCAAGCCTGCGACCTTCTTTGGGTGGATTCCGACCGCGGTGATGTATCTTGGGTCATTGTTGATTCGCTGAGGATACGTAGGGGGGTCGCAGTATACTTCAACCCCCCAGACAGGCAGCTCTCCGAATGGGTGACTCACCTCTGGCGCGGAGGCCAATAGTTCGGGAGTGGTCCCCTGGGGCGCCCTCCCAAACGTGCCAGCCCATGTCCGGTCCAGGTGGAAGTGGGCGTCAAACAGATGGTCGAGACCCCCTGGGCCCTGGAGTGTCCCTTCTTCTCCCAGCCCCTCAGACGCAAGCTCCTCTTCCCATATCTCCACCTCCCCACACACTTCCTCACTTCCTCCGACGGCCCCCATGTCCGCGGACTCATCTTCTCCCAACTTCTCAGACACGAGCTCCTCTTCCCATGTCTCCACCTCCCCACACACTTCCTCGCTTCCTCCGACGGCCCCCATGTCCGCGGACTCATCTTCTCCCCCTACTTGGACCTCCTCGTCCTCCGGCAACCACATGGTCTCCACCTGTCCCACATCTATCAGTTCCTGGTCCCATTCCTGGGGAGCCTGGACCCGCACAGTCCAGCGGGTATGTTGGGGCACTGAAACCATTATCAAGTGGAACTCCCTCCTCTTGTCCTGAGGCACAAAGTTCAGAAGATGGAGCAACACCCTCCATTGCTTCAGGCACGCTGGAGAGTTCAGGGGCCGCAGGCTGAATTTGGTTGGGATGCGCCAACCCTGGGCCGTACACAAATGCCTCAGTCCAGCTATTGCATTCTCTTGGAGGGTGCAATCCGGGGACAATTGAACGTTCCGATTACAAAACTCGTGTAACCCCTCCAGGGTTGCGCCTGGACCCAGAATCCAGGACGCCAGCTGCCGTAGGGCCGTCACTATTTTGTCCAGCACATCTCGCTCGGGGAGCATGATCCTGCGCGGTACCGAGCCGAGGAAATAGCGAGGAGATGTGCAAAGAAGGCATGGTCCTGCAATTTATAGGTCCTTGTCCCACACCCCTCTACGGGACAACTGGATCCTCGACCCCTCCACCTCCTGGGCTCACCCCTCGACACCACCGCGGTTGCCGACTCAAAGACCCCCCTTGGTCCTGGATGGGTGCCCCTCCTGTCTCTGGTCTGCTCGGGTGCCGACTCCAAGACCCCCCTTGGTCCTGGATGAGGGCCCCTCCTGTCTCTGGTCTGCTCCAGGAACCGTCCCCTTCCGGCCCCTGGTAGCCCCAAGTGGTCCCACACCACGGGGTATCTCTCCTCCTCCTTCTTTGTTCTTTTAGGCCCCCAGGGTCCTCCCTGAGGGAGGCCTGGCCTGGTCACTGTTGAACTTGGCCTCTTGACCAAAGAAGGTATCAAGTATGAGGTTCCTTCATCCAGAGCATTAATGGTTACTATGGGCAATCCCGTCTCTCTATCCATCTCTCCTTCTTCCCCACCACCTGGCCATGTAGCACTCCCGTTAGTGCTACTCTGGTCTCTGCTGTCTGGTGGCCATGGCGGCAAACCCTGGTTATCTAGTCCAGAGTTGTTGTGAGACGCAGTCTCCCACACTGCGCCCATCCTGCAGTCGATGCAGTTATCAGGCGGCCATGGGGGCAAACCCTGAATATCTAACCCAGAGTTATTGTGAGGCGCAGTCGCTGACACTGTACTCTTCCGACAGTCTATATCATTCGGATTATCTGGCGGCCATGGCGGTAGACCCTCGATAGTCTCTTTAGCAAGCAGGGGACGAGCATGCGGGTCTACAAACCCGCCCCTTGGCTGTTTAAAGGCTTCTCTGTGGATCCCATCGCAAAGGAAACACTTTTAGCTGCAGGTGCATTACCTGCCAGTTTCGGGCATGCCGCCTTGAAATGGTTAAGGTCTCCACAGTGGAAACACCCCGACGACCTCCCAGGGCTGGGTGAGCGGGACCTCGACCTCATGTTTCCCAATTTCTTTACTGTTTGGT
Source organism: Haliotis rubra (assembly GCF_003918875.1). Classification (NCBI taxonomy): domain Eukaryota; kingdom Metazoa; phylum Mollusca; class Gastropoda; order Lepetellida; family Haliotidae; genus Haliotis; species Haliotis rubra. Next base: position 38,764 of record NW_025766961.1, on the reverse strand, counting down.
GAGTTCTTGCACTGAACGTTACTAGTTGTGTCATCTCCGACCTGATACCTTTGACCTCTTTCTGTACTGTTCCTAGGTCGGTCTCGATCAGGGTCACCCTTCTCGCCAGATCGGTGACCAGCGCGGGTGAATTGTTTATTGGGTTAGCCTCTGTCCTCGAGGAGGCTTCTCGCACTTCCCTCGGTTGCTCCTCGGTATCACTCACTGTCATTGCCCGCAACTCCTGCCTCGGCCTACTGTACTGCAAGTCGCGAGTTGTGTTGGTAGTGCCTCACGGCATCCATGGCCCTTTCAGGGAAGTTGGTTTCAGATTGTACACCAGGTTCCCGCATCCCGTTCTCACAGCCCATGCAAAACCTGGTTATGGTCTCTTGCTCCACAAAGTCCTCTGGCAGACCTGGATATGCTCGTGGCGAGGTTGCCACCAGGCGTTCAGCCCAGGCCTCCAGTGTCTCCCTGGCTCCTGTTTCAAGGACGGGAAACGCATTCTTGCCGCCTGGGCAGGTTCCACGATGCCAAACCTCTTTTGGAATTTCTCCTTCATTTGCTCATATGACATGAACAGGTCCCTCATTTGACACGTGGTAAAGAAGGAACTCGCTTTCCCACGCATGCAAAAACATAACTGAAAGAGTTTGTCCTCCTCCGTCCATCCCTCTCTATCTGCCAGCTTCTCGAACTTGAGCTTGAACGGCGCCCACGCCTCCTTCCCATCGTAGCTAGCCAGGGATGTGACAACGCGAGGTCCTGTATGGTCGTTGGCCCTTGGGCCTTGGTTCCGTCTACCCCTAGGTGGACCTTGATCTCTCTCCTCCTGTGGTACTCGTCCCCTTACAGGCTGGGGCTCCTGTCGTCTGGGGTTTTGCGCGGAACCTGTCGTTTCCCGTGCTCCCCTTTTTCGGGCGTCTGCTCCTGTTTCATCTCGGTGGGGCAGACCAGCCTCTGGCTCGGGGTCCCTGCCGGAGGTGTATAAGCAGCTGACCTCTTGGCATTCTTCTCATCCACCATCTGGCTAATGTTGCCCATCTCATAGCTGCACATTAGTATGCCCTGCACCACTCTTCGGGCGGACATCAAGTGGTGTTGCTTTATCTCGATCTGGAGTGGTTGTCACTCCCCAGTGACCATCCTCCCCTCGAACGGGTGTTATAGGCTCCCGCTTCAACTCTTGGTGTCCCCAACATGGCATATTATCTCTCATAAACATGTCCTCTCTCGCCTCCATGGAAGCACTATGTGAGGCCGTGTCATATGGCCCACCCCTAAGGTGTCCCTCCGGTGTCCCCAAGTTGTCCATACGGCCTAACACCCTATCCAGCCTGTTTCGGATTTTTTGTCTATCTCGGCCACTGTCCACAATATTTTTGAGGCATTATCCTCATTTCGAGCGGCACTCCTCTGGTGTACTTCTTCCAGAGCCTGTATCATTTCTTGTGCACTCCCTCTAGGGCCCGTATCATTTTCTGCGCACTCTCATCATTTCTCGCAGCACTCTTTCGGGTTATTCCCTCCAGGGTGCACATCATCTGGCTCATCAACTGCCTGAGCTCATCCATTGGCACTCCCGTGTCCCGGCCAGTACCATCAGTCCCCGCTTGGGCTTCCTCTGGGGGGTCACTCTCGCCTCCGGAGTCGCCACCCTGAGTCAAACCCTCGACATTGAGCGCACTGGCTACCTCGTGGCTTTCCCCATGATCATTTGGCGGTGGGGCCACTCCCTTCAATAACCCATTGAATGTAAATGAGAGTAATGACATAGCGTCCTCGTCCATACGGAACTCCTCCATATTCTCCACCTCTTCCCTGGTGATGTTATACCCCTGGCTCCTAATTGACATGAGCCTATCCACCTGGTCTCTGGAGAGCCCAATATGTTTTAACTCTGTGGGGTTCACAAAGTTCACGTGTACCACATTGGCAGCCATGATGAAAAGTCAACGCACAGAACGGTCCCCTCACCTTGAAGTGTCTCCGATAGGTGTCACTATTCTCCCCTCTAGTAGAGATCGGGGATAGCAGAGTCCAAATCCCTCCCGAGTAGCGGTCAGAATGCTAGGCAAATGCCCCACCGAAAGTAGCTATCCCACCGATGTCACTATCCCACCCAGTAGCGGTCGGGCTTATGGATAAATGTCACTATCCCACCGAGTAGCGGTCGGGCTTATGGATAAATGTCACTATCCCACCGAGTAGCGGTTGAGATTAGGAATCAATGTCACTATCCCACCGAGTAGCGGTTGAGATTAGGTATCAGTGTCACTATCCCACCGAGTAGCGCTTGAGATTAGGTATCAATGTCACTATCCCACCGAGTAGCGGTTGGGCTTATGGATAAATGTCACTATCCCACCGAGTAGCGGTTGAGATTAGGAATCAATGTCACTATCCCACCGAGTAGCGGTTGGGCTTATGGATAAATGTCACTATCCCACCGAGTAGCGGTTGACATTAGGAATCAATGTCACTATCCCACCGAGTAGCGGTTGAGATTAGGTATCAGTGTCACTATCCCACCGAGTAGCGGTTGAGATTAGGTATCAGTGTCACTATCCCACCGAGTAGCGGTTGAGATTAGGTATCAATGTCACTATCCCACCTAGTAGCGGTTGGGCTTATGGGTAAATGTCACTATCCCACCGTACTAGTACTGGTGGAGGGGGTGTTGAGTCATTTATCCCCAATTACAGTGATACCCCTTTCCTAGCAACAACACATGCGTTATATAATATATATGTTCAGTTCCATACATGCATGCTACAAAGTTCACTGACATCTATCCTACTTGGAAGTTATGAGTTCCACATCACTTACCGTGACTTTTCTCCCAAGAAAAATTCCATGAATAGTCCTCCATAGAAATACACAATCCATGAATCATCTCACACACGAATATATCCATGAATAAACACAGTCCGCGGCAAAACACCGTCCCTTCGCTTAACAAGTTCACTGCTTGAATTGTCCAAAGTCAAATGTCAACACAGCCTCGGAAGTAAACACTGAATTTCCCCGTCATGCGCGGTGGAAACCCTCAGGCAGCACAGAGCGTAACATTGGAAATACATCCATGATGGTCAAAACACACTCAATCCCTCAAATTACTCTACCTAGCGCCAAAGACCCTAAATAAGTTCTATCTACGCTATGCGGTCTGCGCCTCGCTCTGCAACCCCACCACAGCTTATGAGCTGAAAAGCTGGGTGACCAGTAAGTCTTTCCCTCGAAAGTAGCAGCGTGCTCCCACGCGGGTAACCTAAACTACCCTAAAAGCTCCACTAAGCTACTTTTAGAAGCGGTAACTAGTCCTCCCTCTCCGATATAGATGCGGAGATACTAGAAAACCCTTATAACTATACTATAACCCACTGAATTTCTGTTACACCCACTTTGGGTGGAAGACAATCACGTGATCTCCCAAACAACGGATATAACAGAACAGTGAAGCGATGCCCGACATCTATCCTGCTCTGAAAAATGGAATTCCTCGCTCAGAATCTTTGTCACAGCGCCACTGTAGTGATCACCGTGTCCACTCACACCACCTAATATACTGATCACACATGGAGTAAGCCGTGGCTCGCTCGCACCTTGCAAAGTATTAGCGCCCAAATCTACGGTTTTAGGGTAGACCCTTGAAACAGGCAATTCATACTCACAAAATGGCTTCCACGAACTCGCTGTGGCGATCGGCTGTCTCCGGCACTTTCCGTCGGGTCCTCCAACTTCCGGCTGACAGCTCCGATCACCACACTGATTTAGCAACAGTGTTGCATCCAGGAATTTGGGATTAAAGGGGACATCCCCCTTTACTGTTACAAAAGAGGGGGACCTGACACCAATTAGGGGGATCACATATTTACTAAAGATTGATATTTACTGTAATGCTGTTGCCATCACAACAATGCTTGACTATTCACATGAATTTTCTAACCTGGCCTTTGGCTCAACACTTGTGAAATAAGCGTCTCTCTTTCTTAGCTTTCCATGCTGCTGCAACAACAGCATCATAGGGAAATTCCTTAGATCTGGGCCCCTCAATTGGGATTGTAGAAGGGGGTAGGGAAATTCCTTAGATCTGGGCCCCTCAATTGGGATTGTAGAAGGGGGTCGGCTTATCTACGGGTTACACTTTCATGAAACATTTTTCAGTGGGTAAGATAACGACATTACATATCGCCTAGAGTGAACAAACAAGAGAAGACGACATAGTAAAGACAGTAAATTTGCAATTAAACATCACTAGACAAGATTGTTTACCATTTCAGTTCTAATTTGTTTTTGCTTTGCAATGTATTATATGCAGGGATTAAGATTACTGTGTGTATTTGTCTCGTATACAGCGCCGGAAATAGCAATCTGATGCAGTGATCGGAAAAAAATAGTATCTGAAACTTATTTTATCAAGAGAAATATATTCTAGCTTCATGTAATTCTAATTGTGGGTTTTGCTCTATCAATGTAAAATATTAATAATGATAACTAAGGTTATGTGACAGGACTTCGCTGTTACCCCAGTTCTGAAGTATACCCTTGGTGTGCCAGGCTATTGTTAGTTATGCAGCACCTGATTGGCTGAAGTAAACCTACTGACTATACCGTACTTTAATATATACCGTACCGCAAATAGATGAAGGTCAAGAAACCGCTTTAGGTATTTGTCATGAAACCGGTTTGGTTTAACAAACTGAAGATTTTATCAACATGATTCGCGGTCTTGTTTACATGTTTACCAAATTTGCAATATGTAAATGCGTCCACGAGACCCACACATGTTACGCAGGTGTGTGAGTTGACACAATATGATAGGTATGTCGTCATTTATATTGCTTGACAGGTTGCGCTTCGATTTTCGTTTTTTAGCGGGAGATGTACGTTAATAGGGGGCAATCCCGCAATCGCACAGCCTGGATGCAACACTGCACTGATATGGCAACATTTTCAAGGGATACAGATGATTGGTTTGTGTTATGGATTGTTTTACCTCATTTGATGTTCTATAAACAGATAGGAATAACAAATTTTAAATAAATAAATTAAATTAAAATGCACCTTTAACCCCTGTAATGTTGAACCCATAACATTGCAGGCAGTCCTCATATAGCACCAAGTCATGTAGCAGGACAAGGAGTAAGAAACCTGACTCATTTTCCCCACAATTCATACACATGAAAAATTTAGACAGTCATATGAAATAAAACCATTACCATGGTCATAACACAGGTCTTTTTCAGATGAATCCATCAACCTATAATTAGACATTCTTAAATGCTAATGCTGCATGTCACTCAGTGTTTAAGTAAAATAGCACAGAAATTATAAGAACAATATATTGCAGCTTTCTTTCCAAAACTATCCTGGAATAATCCAAAATCTAGCATAAACTGTTGCCCATCCTTTCTGGTCTTGTCATGGTTATATAGGTATCATTCTAATAATCACAGATTTCAATGTTTTCGTCCTGTATTATCCACTGCAAAAATTCTCTCCAGATAATTGAAGATTAATTGAAGTGCCTAGAAGAAGTTAAAACCGCAACAATTTTTACAAATCGCCAATTATTCGACAATGTCATGGTCTAAAGAATCTTTAACATCTTTCATCACAAATAGAAATTAAAAATATTAATAATGTTTTCATGATACACTGTACATATCACAAAGACATTTTAAACCCTAAATGAACAATCCGCAAGTAATAAATTGTAGATTTAACTGAGTTGTGACATTAAAAACTCAAGATAGTGAATTATTGAAGTATACTAATGAATTTGAAATTGCAACAAATTTAACTTGAGACAGTGGGATGCAAAAAAGAACGAGTGTGTTTGCTAACGATTCAATCATAGCACAGACTAAAAACATACACTGCGTGAATGTTTTACGGTTGAAAAAGTTAGCTTACCAGTGTCGGAGTGGATCCTAGGTGATGTCGGGACAAACATTGTGTAGCGTTTTGTTCCTTCCTTTGAAGAACAACTTCTTCCACTGTCTCCATGTTAGTTGCCATCTATCTCAAAGGATAGTTCATGTGCTCACGGGGACGCCAAAACGGGCAAAGGCGTTTAGGATCGAGCGCTTGCTAGCCTTTGAGGGCACACGCGGTTCTGAACACGCCTGTGGTCCCTTAAAGTCCTCTTCATTTTGTGTTGCTCCATACCTCCATAGTTTTTTTTCCTTGACTGAGGGATTTTCAGCTTCACATCAGGGGTTGGCTCGTTATTAGCCTTCATGTCCCTTGGCATAAAAACCGGAGATGGCGCTGTTGACACCATCAACGTTGTGTTGATGCTCACTTGTCTCAAAGGACATCCCATGGGCCCCTTCTTGTTCCGGATCTTCGTCATTGACTGGAACATCTGCATCAGTAGGGTTTGATTCCGCCAGCGTGAAATCAATTAAATCCCAGGTGGCTGCTGAAATTGTAAGATGGAGATCTCGTAAATCCCTTTCAGTCACATTGCCATTGGCATCCCTAAGTTGCATAATGGATGAGGCCGATTTCACTCCAATCCCCTGGACTTTCTGAAGCTGTCCATAATCCAACTCATTGATGCGGATTGAATGGACGGAATACCTTTGGTTGCTCTGCTCCAAGTCAGACATTGTTGGTGTCAGGGGTTATTGGGGTAGTAATGTGATAAGTTAATCGTTACCCTTCCCAGGTGTAGCACAAGATGAAAGAAGTTGAAACACTATATTTGTTACCCTTCCCAGGTCCAACATAAACAAACAGACCGGAAGTTGCTATAAATGATCAGGGAGGTTCAGGGAAGTTCAACCTGTACCCACGTGGTCATGGTAAATTGCTAATTTACAGCAAAACTGACCATGTCAGTCAACAAATCTTGCGTTAAACGTTTATAGGTAAATGTAAGAACCTTTTGTAATTCAGTACAAGTGATGAATCACTTGCAGTGAATAGTAATATCGCCTGAAAAATCAAAATTCCCTCAAAAGTCGCGAATCCTGTCTTGCAAATATTGTAATTCGTGTTACTGGTGCATAACGTCACCTAGTACCATGGAATAGTGGTGTGACACTCGCGGCAGTTTAGAGGCAGTTGCATTCGACACATGCTTGACACTCGCAAGATGCCTTTGGAGATCTGTTTTACCTCCGTGTGCGACGGATATGTCGTTCCTACAGACCAAACAATACGCAAATGTCTCCCCTTTATATTAAGATCGGAATTCAGGCATGGCTTGAGAATATGTCGCTATAATTTTTGTTTGAGGCCTTCTTGCGCCTTCTTTTTCGATCGCGTAATAGCATGCGGCTTGGCGATTTCTGCCATGACTGCTACTCTAGACTTCATAACACCATTTGAGAGCATATTCGCATATAGGCAATAGAAGAAGCGAGTCCTACTACCGTGCGTTGAGTTCTAATTTCGACGAATCAGATTATCTGAATGAATTTGTGTGGATCTAGTGCAAACAATGGCAACGTAAACAACACAATAGATAAATTATATGTTAGGATTTTTTTTATAACATTTTGAACAATTTATCGGAGATTTTGGACATCAAATCACAAAATGGATTTTTCCTTTCTTACAGTAGCCTAATAGAAATTGGCAGATTTCGAACTGTCTGTACAAGTGAATGGTAGTCCATTTCCTGTGCGTTTGGATGGGGTGAAGCCATGCTGGCTGTCGACAGCAGTCCTACTGTGTCCCGGGTAGATGTGTCTCCGTTGTTGGGTCCATTGATTGAACATTCGACGTCTAGAATATTCTCTTCCATCTTGGTGGCTGGGGTACTTGCCCTGTCATCGGGTTCATTTTGTCAAAACCATTGCCAACGTTGGGCCAACGTCTGAATGCTATCCGGGAAATTGTGACAAACTTTGACTGAGTAGACTCATTTACATTTATCTGCAGTAGAGTTGAGTTCATTGATTCCGGTATGCCTGATACGGACACATTGTCTTTTCCCAGTATGTCCCACACGACTTCTGCAGTTTCGTTTAAAGCTGGACAAGGTGACGGCCCACCACCTGCAATGTATAGAAATTTACAGAATAATCCATAGGTTGAAACATAATCAGACGTGTGCGAAATTTATATTTTTTCATGAGGGTCTTTTCAACTTTTTTGTCTGGGGGGATTTTATTGGGTGATTATATTTTGTTCAATTCAAGACCCCGTAAACAAGCTAATTTTGCACTCTGACCACTGCCACTTGTCACTTGCAATGTCTTTGGTAAGCTCTAAATATTGTCACGTAAGTAAATATATGATCTGACATAGCCAATACAATCTGGACTCGTACATCCTCGTTCACTCATTAATATTACCATGACCATTTATTACTCAATTCATACTCCTTTTAAGTAATCATTTTTCATCACACACAGACTGTCCAAAATGAATAAGTATGGACCATAAGTCTATATTTGAGCTCTTACCTGTAGATACAGCCCCTTTCTTAAATGCTGCAATTTCAGACTTTGATTTTGACTGTGTTGTGCCACTTTTTTTCAACTTCCTCGTTTGTTCTAACACATCCTGTCAGAAAATGAAAAAACCCATTTCATTGAACAATTTGAATAAAAAAACTATGAAATCACATAATTTCATTTACAATAAATTCACATTTTTAAGCTCATGTTGTAATGTTATTCACAGCGATTATGATATAAACAAAGGAGATGTCTGAGGGTATGATAAGGGCCCAGTTTTGCCCACTAAAATTAGTCAAATTTCAGAATATTAGTGCTATTTTCAACATACTATTGTTAATATTAACATGAAAACAGATAACACTGACTCTGTGTATGCCTCTGGTTGGAATTGAACCAACTCCACATAATGGACTGCCATTCAAAGCTTTCAGGGAGTCAAAATAATGAAAACTAAATCAGAGGGGTCAGTGTTTGATTAAATAAAATAAAGGCACACAAGAGAAATATTTTGCAAACACAACAAAACATATTTGTCATTCCTTCATGAAAAGTACTGCAGCACAATAAAATGATAATGTGTGAGTCTTTCACACTGGGTAAAATAAAATAAAATAATAATGTGTGAGCCTTTCACACATGGGTAAAATAAAATAATATAAAATAATAATGTGTGAGCCTTTCACACTGGGTAAAATAAAATAAAATAATGTGTGAGCCTTTCACACATGGGTAAAATAAAATAATATAAAATAATAATGTGTGAACCTTTCACACATGGGTAAAATAAAATAATGTGTGAGCCTTTCACAATGGGTAAAATAAAATAATAATGTGTGAGCCTTTCACACATGGGTAAAATAAAATAATGTGTGAGCCTTTCACACTGGGTAAAATAAAATAATAATGTGTGAGCCTTTCACACATGGGTAAAATAAAATAATGTGTGAGCCTTTCACACTGGGTAAAATAAAATAATAATGTGTGAGCCTTTCACACTGGGTAAAATAATAATGTGTGAGCCTTTCACAATGGGTAAAATAAAATAATAATGTGTGAGCCTTTCACACATGTGTAAAATAAAATAATGTGTGAGCCTTTCACAATGGGTAAAATAAAAAAATAATGTGTGAGCCTTTCACACATGGGTAAAATGAAATAATGTGTGAGCCTTTCACAATGGGTAAAATAAAATAATAATGTGTGAGCCTTTCACAATGGGTAAAATAAAATAATGATGTGTGAGCCTTTCACAATGGGTAAAATAAAATAATAATGTGTGAGCCTTTCACACATGGGTAAAATAAAATGATACACGTGTGAGTACACTTGGGTGAAATAGAGTTTCATGTGTGATTCCTTCACATGAAAACCTATGATAGAAATATCTTACCTGCCTTGATAATTACCTGAATATCAACCGATTTCTCAGATAAATTAAACAAATTATCAACATGTCAAATCATGTTACTGTTATCATTTCATTCACAAAAAATCTACATTTGACTATAAAACCAATAAAGAGTATCATTTATAACTGTCTAATAACTCAGCAATTAACTACATGTACTTGACTTTTATATTATTTCAATGAACATACTAAGCGTGTCTGTGGTTGTATACTTGTAAGCTGTTACGACAGAAAATGTATGACAATTGACTTCAGTATTTGTTACTTCATTAACACTATAATCGATGTCACTGATGTTTGAAAGCATAAGTCCAATATCACTTGTCAAAGTTTTGAGATTGGTGATCGAAAATAGTACATATGAACCATCTCCCTTTTTCAACTTGCACATTTTTCAACATTGAACTTGTTATTAACAAATAAATATATCTATAAATTATTTATTTTAGGAGGCAAATACTATACAAGGTGATAACATTTTAAAGTGCACTCAAAATTTACGATCGTCACTTACCTGTGAAGGTGGCATTGATCTGCTTAGTTATATGCATCCAAATTTCCTTCTTTCGAGCAGATGTAGCGCCCGGTCCAAACTTGCTGAGTAATACAGCCTTGTTTTCCTCAACAAGGCGAGTTAAGTACAACGTCTGTTCGGCCGTCCAGTTGGGTTTTCTAGCACTTTTCTTCTCCATTCTGATCTGTTGTTGTCGTCTGCGTAACTTTTGTTCTATCTCCACGCGAGGAGAGTTCAACTATTCTATTAATAGATACGGGGATTTCCAATACGTCATCTAAGAATATTCTTAGCATAAATTTGTATCCCATAATCCCATGCGTTTCTCACTAAGAAAATTCTAAGAATTTTAAAATATCTCAGCTAAGATTTATGCTTAGTGGCTTGGTGGATTGCAACTTAAGATAAATTCTCAGCTAAGAATTCTTAAGGAAACTTAAGCATAAAAACTAAGAAAATTCTAAGAAGTTTAGTGAATCCGGCCCCAGAACAATTAGCCTTTGGTTGCTTTCTTAATAGAAATCCATTAACACCTTTGTGTTTTCCTGTCATCACATTTGCATTATCACATCCCAAAGCCTGAATATTTGTGAAAGGTACAGCCTCTTTTTCCAGTGTTGACTCAATCAATCTGTAAATGTTTTCACCTGTTGCTCTCTCTTCACATATGAGAACAGCAAGCACTCGGCTTACAATGGTGTTGTCCTCATCACTGAAATATCTAACACTGGATACGGTTTAAGATCCACATCGCTACTTCCATCTGTGGCAACTGAAAATGGTTTATCCTTAATAAGATATCTTCTTTCTTCATTTCTGCTATTTCATGAACAAGAGCTGTTGTCTTACTTCTTGCACAACTGTAATTTGCTGCTATTTTTGCAGCTGGAAACATTTTCAGAAAAAGTTGACTTGCATGGTTGGCGACTGCAAATGGTAGATTATGTTCCACTACAAATCCTGTAAATAGCACTTCTGCATTCAATATCTGATTCACTAAACTCCTCTTCGGCAGTAAAATGTGATAATATTTTGCTAGTGGGTTGTTCCATGGCACATAAGTAATTGTTTTAGTTTTTTTAGTTTGCACGTGTTTTCTGCAGTCAATATTTACTTCCAGGCATATGCCTGAACTTCAGGTGAGAATGGATGGCGAAATTAATAGAAGCTTCAAATGGGAATAAAATCATTAGGTTAGTGTCACAGGATTCTTGGGTTCAAATTAAGATATAAATTACAAAACAACTGGCCCCGTCAAGTTTGCATGGTCATCATACAAAGGCGGTCAGACCACGAGACCTCGAGCGAGCTTTCAGTTCAAGAAAGCTAATTGCTATTTAATTTTTTTAAAATTTCTAATGTTTAATGATAGCTGATTATCATGTGAATATCATGTATGCACATAAATAGCTTTGAACGCCTAAAATATATGAAGTTTAATAGCTGAAGGGTTGTTTAATATTATAAATAACAAGACCGTGTCAGTACTCCTTCAAAGTTCCCAGTACACCTTCACTAGCAATATGAGGTATAAGTACACTCACACCCGAAAAAAGGTATCTGGAGCCCTGTTTATCAGTGTCACACATCAGAAACAAATGGCTATGAGACTATCAACTATTTATTCATATTTTAAAATGTTTTTAATAGGATACAATATGAATGCATTTCAACATTAAAGTCAGCAATATTTCAGCTATTTGAACATGTTATGCCACCAATAGACAATCAGCTATTTATTCTTATTTAAAATGTTAGTTTTAATTAGAACATGATATGAATGTATTTAACTCCAAAGACAGCAATATTTTAGCTACGTCTTGTACATAATCTTACACAAAGCAAAGTCAGCAATATTTCAGCTACGTCTTGTACATAATCTTACACAAAGCAAAGTCAGCAATATTTCAGCTACGTCTTGTACATAATCTTACACAAATCAAAGTCAGCAATATTTCAGCTACGTCTTGTACATAATCTTACACAAAGCAAAGTCAGAAATATTTCAGCTACGTCTTTTACATAATCTTACATACAACAAAGTCAGCAATATTTCAGCTACGTCTTGTACATATTCTTACACATAGCAATGTCAGCAATATTTCAGCTACGTCTTGTACATAATCTTACACAAAGCAAAGTCAGCAATATTTCAGCTACGTCTTGTACATAATCTTACACAAAGCAAAGTCAGCAATATTTCAGCTACGTCTTGTACATAATCTTACACAAAGCAAAGTCAGCAATATTTCAGCTACGTCTTGTACATAATCTTACACAAAGCAAAGTCAGAAATATTTCAGCTACGTCTTGTACATAATCTTACACAAAGCAAAGTCAGCAATATTTCAGCTACGTCTTGTACATAATCTTACATACAACAAAGTCAGCAATATTTCAGCTACGTCTTGTACATATTCTTACACATAGCAAAGTCAGAAATATTTCAGCTACGTCTTGTACATAATCTTACATACAACAAAGTCAGCAATATTTCAGCTACGTCTTGTACATAATCTTACATACAACAAAGTCAGCAATATTTCAGCTACGTCTTGTACATAATATTACACAAATCAAAGTCAGCAATATTTCAGCTACGTCTTGTACATAATCTTACATACAACAAAGTCAGCAATATTTCAGCTACGTCTTGTACATATTCTTACACATAGCAAAGTCAGAAATATTTCAGCTACGTCTTGTACATAATCTTACATATAACAAAGTCAGCAATATTTCAGCTACGTCTTGTACATATAGTCACAAACTATTTGAGTACCATCTTAAGCTACCAACTCCATATTTAAAACTTGCTTGTTTTGATGTGTGACCCGAATAGAGTCACACGACAACATTGCCTCGTCAATGTCATCCACATCATTTTGACATTTCAGTTCTTGTATGAATGTTGTTAGACATTTGCCTTCTGCCGTCAGGTGTAGAAGTCTACCTGATCCAGAGCATTTCAATGTAAACTTTGAGGTGAGCCTGGTTACAATGTTTTTGTATTTCTGGTGCATGTTGCAGGAACCACACTTATATGTGGTTGATGTTGGTTCACATGGAATTGTAACATGGCAGTTTGAACACATATGTGTTTTCTGTACATGCACAGTTTCAACACTTCCTGTTGTGGCTGGAAGTACTTCATCCAGTTCCACACTGCATGGAACTTCATCAACTTGTTTCACTTCTGTTGTTGATGTGGTAGTTAAATATCTTTCCGATCCATACTCTTTGATGATTACATTTGAAAAGAGGAAAGAGTCTCCCACACTGGCCAAATCCCTTAATTTCTCCTACAAAACAAGTGGCATACGTCCTGTGTTGTCACACACCAGTATCTCTCTAATCTGCTTCATGTCTCCATACAAGAGACATTCTTTTTCCATGAGGAAGCAGCCAACTTTGGCTGTTATGTTGATCTTTATGTCCGCAAAATCAACTAAGAGAAGTTAAGCAATAGAATTTATTAATATGGCAAAAAAGGGGGTGCAACGTCTACCATCTATACTGGACGGAAGCTGAAGCTGTCATACATGCCAGCCGTTGCACCCCTATGCATGCTGGAGGTAGATATCACGACACTGTTGACTATTTACATTAACAAAAAGAAGTAGATACCTGAATATTGCGTACTACCGATGGAGTGGGCACAGTAAGACAGGCCGAGTAACTCGCCCATTACTGGCCCATCCACTATCCCCATAATAAGTAAGCCAGGTGCGATGCCCCCATTACTTATTATATTAAGGCTACCACTACAGCTAGTAGACACCAGCTCTGATACATGCTAAAAACATACTCAAACTGGAGAGAGCGCAGTAAGCCAGGCTGATTTTGACTGCCCATTACTGGCCCTTCAACTAACATGAGAATAAGTAAGCCAGGGGCGATGCCCCCATTACTTATTGTTACACGACTGAAGATTTACACTGCACTACTGCTACAACTAATAATGCTGGAGTGAGCACAGTAAGTCAAGCAGATCTGGGCTGCCCATTACTGGCCCATCCATTGACAGGCTGGTAAGTAGTTATGGGCGAAGCCCTCTATTGCATGCAGCCAGTAGAGTAGACCAGGTAAGTGTTACCCCTACTGTTGCATTGTCGGACGGAGCATAGTAAAACGTGCTAGGTATACCTATATGAAAATAACCAGTAACAGCATTTCGGTATGCATGAAAGCCTATATATAAAATAGAGAACTTAAGTACACCAACGGTACAGCATTTTGGTACACATGAAAACCATATATATATATATATATATAATATACCACCTACGTACAAAAAACGTTTGTGGGTGGCAAGCTAATATGATTTAGCTTACCCAAAAAAGGAGGCTTGCTAAAAATAAAATAACTTGTGGGTAGCAGAGCCGAGTGCCACCCAAAAATAGGTTAATACTGACACATAGCGAGTTGAGCAGCTTTCAGTGTAGCCAAAGAGGTATGGATGTATCGTGTATATGCCATGGAGGACCACCGACCCAATGTTTGAATGAGATGGTCGTCGACAAAGTTGGCTGCTGCCGTAGTAGCCGCGCCAATACGGAACGAGTGCCCATTAAAGTCACTGCTGCTATAACTGAGCCTGTTTAGCAGCACTTGCAGTTTGTGGAGGAAAAGTTCTCTTGTGAGAGGGTATCCTTCCTGCGTCACAAACAAAGCGGGGGAGGGACGGGGGATAGAGGCTCTGAGCCTCAGATATTGAGACATAGCGTGTACAGGTTGGAATCGTTCATTGTCAAACACGACTATCTTGACTCCTCTCCGATATGGGTCCGTCTTGGAGGACCGGAGGGTAAGCTCCATTAAGGAATTGTCCTCCGCTAACACAACATCATTCCTACACAAATTACTGTCACAGTCAAAACTGCCTCTAACCGTGAATTCCCCACAACGGAGGAACCCCAAAAAGGCCAAACAAACTACTGCTGACATCAGGCTATCAACAAAAGGGGTAAAGCATCCTTGATGTAAGGACCTGCACATGTGATCCAGGATGTCGACTGTGATGGGTAATTGTCGTCTGGCCCGGGTGTGCTTGCTGCCTTTTGATTCCCTTTAGAATGTACTCTAATCTGGGCAGTGGGACCCCCTTTGGTGACCACAAAGGATTGCCCCTACCTGCTCTAATATAAAAGAAACGTATCCCTGCTAGGTATGTTTTGATTGATGTATGAGCTATACACAGAACTGAATGGCAATCCGTTACAAAGTCTACGAGCACTGTCTCTGTTAATAAGGGATACCGCCATGGCTCCCAGCACAAATTATAGGCTGCCAAAAAACGTTTCAATGCTTGCAATCCCGATCGGTAGACTTGATATGTGGATTGAGATAAGGCTTCAGACCACAGAGTGTTTACTTGAGCTTGTAGTCCTGGAAGACCTCCTTGAATGCTGGAATCTTGGTAGGGAGCCTGGCTGACTTGGGTGCAAGCTGTCTGAAGAGCTGGAACTGGAAACGAGACAACGCGTCAGCAATGCAGTTCTCTCTACCTGGTACATGTTTTGCTAAGATCACACAATTATTCTCCATAGCACAAAGGGTTAGGCGTCTCATAAGGTGATTAAGCAGTTTGCATTGACAATTAGCCCTGCCGTTCAGAATGATGTGCACAGTAGCCAGGTTATCACAGTGGAACATAACACGTTTTCTGTGCCACATATGACCCCACACAATTACACTCACCACGATGGGATAGAGTTCCAGTAAAGCTAAGGAACGATTACAGTTGAGCAAGTCTGGAGGCCAAGAGGAGCTAAACCACCGACCCTGGTAGTAACCTCCAAACCCCTTGGTGCTTGACGCGTCTGTGAACAGGTCCAAATCAGCTGCCAATGATATCTGACGATCGAAAAAGAGAGACACCTCATTCCATTGGGAAAGAAAGAACAACCACATAGACAGGTCAGTCTTAGTGTCCTGATTGATGTGCACAAAATGGGAGAGCTGCTTGACTGAAGTTGAGAGTAGTATCAAGCGAGACACAAAGGATCGTCCCGGGAGCACCACTCTGGAAGCAAACTGCAAGTGCCCGAGTAATGATAGTAGCTGCCTTTTCGTACAAGACTTGCGCTCTAGAAAATACCTGATTTCTTGACAAATACGGTCCACTTTGTTTTGGGGGAGGCGCGCTTGCATCTGTGACGAGTCCAAGATGATGCCAAGATATTCAAGACAATGCGTGGGGCCCAAAGTTTTCTTCTGAGACAGTGGCACCCCTAACATGTCAAACACTTTTAACATTGTAGTCATAGTTAGGCCACCATCACAGTTGGGCCCATCAATCACCAGGAAGTCGTCGAGTAAGTGGAGGATGTGCTGCACACCAAATAAGTTCTCTGCAATCCAACAGATTGCTGTGGACAGATAGTAAAAAATCTTTGGACTAGATCGACATCCGAAGACTAACCGGGTGAAGAAATACATCTTGTTCTCCCATTGCACGCCATGGAGATGCCACAGAGATGGATGTATGGGCACCTGCTTGAACGCATCCTCTATGTCGAATTTGCACATCCAAGAGTTGACACCCAATTGCTGTATACAATGTATGGCGTGATCCAGTGTAACATAAGACATAGAGAAAGATTCCTTGTCAATTAAACTATTTATACTAGTAGCCTCGTCATTGTGGGGAGCGGACAGATCGACAATGAGTCTCTTCTTCTGTGAGTATTTACTTTTAGCTATACCTAGAGGGCTGATTCTGAAGATTGGAAACGGAGATGTGGTGAAAGGCCCAATGACGTAATGTTTAGTGCACTCTGCTTCGAGCAATTGAGTGACACTCTCTGGATCATCTCTAGCTGTCTTGTTGTTGTTACACACCGTAGTCTGATAAGGGATATTGTTAATGCCTGTCATAAAGCCAAAAGTGAAACCCTCCACAAGGGTATTTACAAAGTCACGATCTGGGTGTGTTAGAAGCATCTGGGATAAAACTAAAATGTTGACAGGCGGGGGTAACGGTAGTAAATCTGCTGCTTTCGCTCTCGAGAGGGAGTCATTTCTTGTTGTTGGGGCGCTTAGTCTTGCAATCCGCCTGAGAGTGACCACCACGACACACCAAGCACACATGTGCAAACAAGCACTGAGGACGAGAACAACCATCGTCTCCATTGAAATTATTGCAGACCTCTTGTCCGCCATGGTGCACCACCGGGCGACCCCGCACAACCCTGCACAACCCTGCACATCCCTGTCTGCACGTCGTCCTCGTCTGTCAGCCCCAGAGTGGCGACGTGGACAGCTGTCTGCGCTATGCAGAGTACTAGAGCAGATGGTGCATACTGACGCCCGCCTACCCGCAGTGATGGACACGTACAGCGGTATATCGGTAAGAGACCAATCCACCTTGGTACCATACACTCGCCACAAGGTAGCTGCTCTGGAAGCGAAAGCCTGATGATAGTCATAAAAAGACTGTGCCACCATAGGTGGAAGCCATCTCCGCAATGCTTGATTGATAAGCTTGTAGCTCTGCTCGCCTGTCAGGGTTTGTCTCGCAGAATACTGACATGTATCGTCCAAAAGCAACATGAAATTCATTAATTGTCAGCGATTTCAGAAGCTTTGCTGACTGTGGGCCCTTGATACGAATTTCATTACCCTCCACATCTGCCGCTGTCCGAAAGTCGTCGTTATCTTGGTGAGGGTCATTTAACAATAGGGCTAGATTGACATAATCCCCTTCCTGAATTTGTTGACGAATGGCATCCGAGACACTGACCACCCGAGGAATGTCGTGAGATGCAATGCCAAATTGTTGAAGTCGTCTACCTGGACTTTCTCGGTGGCTGTAGGGGTGACCACGAACCGACGCCGATCTGGTAGACTGCTGCATTAACTGTGGGGTTGTTGTCGAGTTAGGCTCTGTGCGTGCATCGAGCCTTTCCACTAGCGAGGCTACTGTGGCAGCCAGAGCTGTAACTTGTTCCTGTAGAGCGTGGACACTGTTAGATGGCAACGGAGTATGGGCGGCGCCATCTTGGAAACCCCCGGATGTAGACAGTCTTGCGTGATCCCGTGTAGCAGACGATTCGGTGAGACTTGCCGAAGCTCCGCACGCCGGAGGAATTCCTGAGTCTGCAGGCGTGTGCTGAATCTCATGAATGTGATCCTGTCCCTCTTGCGAAGTGACCGTTGCCGAGGGTCGTGACCTTTTGTGGACGTGCTGAATCCGTACAAAATTTGCCTTGATAAGTCGCAGCATTTCCTTGCGGGCGAAAGTACCAGGAAGCTGAATGTTGATACCACTCAGCATACTCCTCATGAACGGAGATGTCCAGTCCTCGGGATGCAACGATGAATTCCCTGACGAAGGAGCCGCCATTGTCTCGGTGGCCCGTGACCTTGCTGGACTTAGCGATCGCCCATGCGGACGTGACGATCTCGTGCTTGAAAGAACTGTCAGAGATGGTGAAACCGTTCTCCGGGCTCGTCACATGTACGGGGACGGTCATTTTCCATGGTTTGACAAGTATCACAAAATAATCGATTTTTAACTTGTGATACCTGCCGGAGGGTATGCTGCTGACTCGTGCAATGCCAAATAGTGCACTTCTAAAACAAAGGATAGGTATTACTACGCACATGCTTTAAAGTAAAGTACCCTGCAGTGTGTAACCCGAGCCTGAGCAAAGTAGTGCGCTCATTGTTTTGCCACATAAACCAAATTTGTTCAAAAACAAACAAATAACATTAAAAAATATAAAGATGCATTTAATTACAATGCATCAATCACTGGCACAGACCAGTAATAATCATGTTTCTATGGTACTTGCCAAAATGTGTTATAAAATCTGCTCAGTCTTCCATTTTATATTCATGTATTTCAAAACTTATCAAAACATACCAGCTATAAAAATAAATAATGTTATTAATTATATGCAGCCCTCAGCAACACAGATTGCATGGTTTACCAAATGTTTATAGCTGGTTAAATTGTCTTGTATCTTTTGCAGTCATGTTGTACAAATTTGAGATGATTTGCAACTGGTTATTAACTGATTATTTTGCTTGACAACGGTACAAGAATCTGTATCGAAATGTCGCACTCACGAAATAAAGAAGTTGTTATCCATAAAAACTTGTTCCATATGGTTACTAAACGTATGTATTCACATTTTATGAGATATGTTGTGCTACGCTATGAACAAAACCAGAAGTAGCCCCTTTAGAACTACTTACGTGTTTCAGTTATTGAATGCAAAACATCTCATAATCATTGAGGTATTATAAAATAGTGAGCCATGTCAAAACTGAAACAAATGCTAGACAGGGACATAAATACTGTGTAAGATATGTTTCATGTTCCGGTTATAATTTTATCCTCCACATGTGGATGCAAACAACCACAAAAATACTTTTGGACTACATTGGTGTATGGAATGAAAGGTAATTTGGAGCTACCCTATCATATCATAATATAGCTGGTCAACTCAAATTTCAGTTCACTTTGAAAGAAATCATATACACATTGTTATTCTTTCAGTGTAAAATAACAAAGTGAAAACACAGCATGCATTAAGTATGTTGCTGTCCGGTTTTGACCAGTCAGTCTGTTTCCTAGTTGTGGCATATGCTGCTACCCTCATGGAGAAATGTTTGTGGTACTCATAGTAGGCATCAGATTGATACTAGGCTGCTAAATCCATGACATATTCTTCATGAGCCTGCATGCTTTCCTTGATAACAGAATTACAGCAGCGTAGATATTCCTGTAGGCTCTGAAGGCCTTTGCGAACTCAAGTGGGGTAAGAACCCTGTTTGATCTAGTAGTGGAACAAGTAGGTTCTGATCTGCCATCTCCAAAATCATGGAATGTGGTCAGAAGCAAAGCCAATGTCTCTGTAATGACTAGCTGCCACAGATGATAATGATAATGTTTCAATACATAATGCTTGTATTACCTCTGGTACTTTACAATCTTCTTCTGTTTTCCTTTTCCTCTTTTGAAGGATGATGCTGTCAGATTCGGAGGAATCTCTGTCAGACTCCATCCTGAAATAAGAAAGCATACATCTTGTATTGTTGATAGAGTTTGGAACAGCTGATATAATACAAATATATATGTGCATTCTTGTTGCTTCCTTAACAGCCAAACACTTGACAGTTCTGAAAAAACAGCAGTTAAAGAAAAACCACATAAAAGAGTTTAAAACTTAAAATATTAAACTCACACAATTATCATTATTAAAGCTACTTGTTCATTATTATGTTGCCTGAAACTGTGCATGCATCACCCCCTGTACACAACAGTAAATGGCTATCACTTGATACAGTAACAATTACTATTAACTATTAAAATCACTTCTTTCACATTAAACGATGTAAACCTGCGGTCAACGGGGATCAAGATGTCTTCCTTCCAAATGTCTGGTGTATTTCTAAACTGACAATATAATTTCTATACTGTATATCCCTTACTTGCTTCCAACTATGTTCATTTAGATAATGTAAATATGTTGCATAATCCACACACCATTTTCAGTGACTTTATATCCTTTAGTGGCTTTGAGTGAGAGAGAGTGAGTTTGGTTTTACGCCGCTTTTAGCAATATTCCAGCAATATCCCGGCGGGGGACACCCGAAATGGGCTTCACACGTATTAGTAGCTTTGAACTATGTTTAGTCACCTTATGCAAACATGCGGTATAAACATTACATAGATTCTGATGAACTTAATCTCTCCCAGAACTCCCAGAAATGTGGTATGTAAAAATAAAGAAATTGTTTTCCATATCAAGTGTGTTGTAACTTAGAGATAAATACATTAAGAAACAATACTGAATGATGTGACTTGAAACTATTGAATTACATCAAATGTCTACATCTATTTGAATATCTGATCACAGCAAAGAAAACTTGATAGCATGGCCGTTTAGAGATATGAAAGTTTGGTTTGCAACTGGCCGAATGTGTGTACATGAAACTGATTTTAGATCAAAACATCTGGAGAAGAGATGGTAGTAGCGGTTGTAGTGGTGGAGGTGGAGGTTTGAGTTACAGAAGTAGATGGTGCCTGAGAGATGTCCTCCATTGACATGGCAAGCAGTGCCATGTCATCAGCCCTCGCCTGCTCTTTTCTCTCAAGCTGTTCCCTGAGATAGGACTGTGTCCTCTCCAGATTAATAATTCTCTGCGAGAATGTCATTTCTGGCCTGCATGCTAGCAACTTGATTTTGAATGGTGGCCATTTCTTTCTCAAACTGCTGTTTGAAATTTGGAATATCTGTACAGCACCTCTGCAGATGGTGGTGCACTCCATCGTGGTTGTGCTGTGAAAACTTGTAAAGCGCAGCACTCATGGACATGTCCATGTTGTCAAGGAAAGCTGATATATTCGACTTGACATTCTGGAGCATTTGCATCAGTCTAGGTGTTTGGAGGCAGAGACGTTGGAGATGTTTTGAGAACTTTAAGGGAAGTAACAGAAGGAGCTTGTGAACATCTTGTAGTTGGTGTGTTTTGAGAGGCCATGTTCTAACTATTCTTGCAACAGAGAAAAAAAATGACAGACAAGTGAAGTAACAGTATAAGCAAATGAATTTTCCTAGACTAATAACGAAGCAGTTTCTTCCGACAAAAACAAAAGCATAACAAGGTTCTGATTAGTTTCTTGGTGAGTGAATCACTGAAATCAAACATGAAAATGGAAATCCAACGATTGTAAAAGTAGCATTCCGACAGCCTGAAGTGGCTCACCAAAAAGCCTTAGGTCGCCTCTCTCATAGTCGTCCTGAAGTTTGTAGGTGTAGACGGCATCATCCCCCTCATACACAATGTTGTACCAGTCAGGAAACCCACTGACTGTGTCAATCACTTTGCCTGGGTATTCAACACGTTCGTCCCCTTCTTCAAAGGTGTGAAGAACATGTTTTCCAGCTAACAATGGATTTCTTTTCTTCACAACCTCCGATTCTTTCCTGGTTGTGAATATGCTGCCAATCAACTTAATAACGTTATCTTGGAGCTCTGACCGAGTGTAGTCTTTTCTGTCTTTAGAAATGTTGAACTTTTTTTTTTTTTCACCATCCTTACACTCTCAATAGAGACCAAATGTGATGAATTTGTGAATCATATAGCATCTATTGTAAAGAAGAATGTCTCTGTAATGACTAGCTGCCACAGAAGATAATGATAATGTTTCAATACATAATGCTTGTATTACCTCTGGTACTTTACAATCTTCTTCTGTTTTCCTTTTCCTCTTTTGAAGGATGATGCTGTCAGATTCGGAGGAATCTCTGCCCGACTCCATCCTGAAAATAAGAAAGCATACATCTTGTATTGTTGATAGAGTTTGGAACAGCTGATATAATACAATAATATATGTGCACTCTTGTTCCTTCCTTAACAGCCAAACACCTGACAGTTCTGAAAAAACAGCAGTTAAAGAAAAACCACATAAAAGAGTTTAAAACTTAAAATATTAAACTCACACAATTATCATTATTAAAGCTACTTGTTCATTATTATGTTGCCTGAAACTGTGCATGCATCACCCCCTGTACACAACAATAAATGGCTATCACTTGATACAGTAACAATTACTTTTAAGTATTAAAATCACTTTCACATTAAACGATGTAAACCTGCGGTCAACGGGGATCATGATGTCTTCCTTCCAAATGTCTGGTGTATTTCTAAACTGACAATATAATTTCTATACTGTATATCCCTTACTTGCTTCCAACTATGTTCATTTAGATAATGTAAATATGTTGCATAATCCACACACCATTTTCAATGACTTTATATCCTTTAGTGGCTTTGAGTGAGAGAGAGTGAGTTTGGTTTTACGCCGCTTTTAGCAATATTCCAGCAATATCCCGGCGGGGGACACCCGAAATGGGCTTCACACGTATTAGTAGCTTTGAACTATGTTTAGTCACCTTATGCAAACATGCGGTATAAACATTACATAGATTCTGATGAACTTAATCTCTCCCAGAACTCCCAGAAATGTGGTATGTAAAAATAAAGAAATTGTTTTTCCATATCAAGTGTGTTGTAACTTAGAGATAAATACATTAAGAAACAATACTGAATGATGTGACTTGAAACTATTGAATTACATCAAATGTCTACATCTATTTGAATATCTGATCACAGCAAAGAAAACTTGATAGCATGGCCGTTTAGAGATATGAAAGTTTGGTTTGCAACTGGCCGAATGTGTGTACATGAAACTGATTTTAGATCAAAACATCTGGAGAAGAGATGGTAGTAGCGGTTGTAGTGGTGGAGGTGGAGGTTTGAGTTACAGAAGTAGATGGTGCCTGAGAGATGTCCTCCATTGACATGGCAAGCAGTGCCATGTCATCAGCCTCGTCTGCTCTTTTTCTCTCAAGCTGTTCCCTGAGATAGGACTGTGTCCTCTCCAGATTAATAATTCTCTGCGAGAGAATGTCATTTCTGGCCTGCATGCTAGCAACTTGATTTTGAATGGTGGCCATTTCTTTCTCAAACTGCTGTTTGAAATTTGGAATATCTGTACAGCACCTCTGCAGATGGTGGTGCACTCCATCGTGGTTGTGCTGTGAAAACTTGTAAAGCGCAGCACTCATGGACATGTCCATGTTGTCAAGGAAAGCTGATATATTCGACTTGACATTCTGGAGCATTTGCATCAGTCTAGGCGTGTTTGGAGGCAGAGACGTTGGAGATGTTTTGAGAACTTTAAGGAAGTAACAGAAGGAGCTTGTGAACATCTTGTAGTTGGTGTGTTTTGAGAGGCCATGTTCTAACTATTCTTGCAACAGAGAAAAAAAATGACAGACAAGTGAAGTAACAGTATAAGCAAATGAATTTTCCTAGACTAATAACGAAGCAGTTTCTTCGACAAAAAACAAAACGCAACAAGGTTCTGATTAGTTTCTTGGTGAGTGAATCACTGAAATCAAACATGAAAATGGAAATCCAACGATTGTAAGTAGCATTCCGACAGCCTGAAGTGGCTCACCAAAAAGCCTTAGGTCGCCTCTCTCATAGTCGTCCTGAAGTTTGTAGGTGTAGACGGCATCATCCCCCCTCATACACAATGTTGTACCAGTCAGGAAACCCACTGACTGTGTCAATCACTTTGCCTGGGTATTCAACACGTTCGTCCCCTTCTTCAAAGGTGTGAAGAACATGTTTTCCAGCTAACAATGGATTTCTTTTCTTCACAACCTCCGATTCTTTCCTGGTTGTGAATATGCTGCCAATCAACTTAATAACGTTATCTTGGAGCTCTGACCGAGTGTAGTCTTTTCTGTCTTTAGAAATGTTGAACTTTTTTTTTTCACCATCCTTACACTCTCAATAGAACCAAATGTGATGAATTTGTGAATCATATAGCATCTATTGTAAAGAAGAATGTCTCTGTAATGACTAGCTGCCACAGAAGATAATGATAATGTTTCAATACATAATGCTTGTATTACCTCTGGTACTTTACAATCTTCTTCTGTTTTCCTTTTCCTCTTTTGAAGGATGATGCTGTCAGATTCGGAGGAATCTCTGCCCGACTCCATCCTGAAAATAAGAAAGCATACATCTTGTATTGTTGATAGAGTTTGGAACAGCTGATATAATACAATAATATATGTGCACTCTTGTTCCTTCCTTAACAGCCAAACACCTGACAGTTCTGAAAAAACAGCAGTTAAAGAAAAACCACATAAAAGAGTTTAAAACTTAAAATATTAAACTCACACAATTATCATTATTAAAGCTACTTGTTCATTATTATGTTGCCTGAAACTGTGCATGCATCACCCCCTGTACACAACAATAAATGGCTATCACTTGATACAGTAACAATTACTTTTAAGTATTAAAATCACTTTCACATTAAACGATGTAAACCTGCGGTCAACGGGGATCATGATGTCTTCCTTCCAAATGTCTGGTGTATTTCTAAACTGACAATATAATTTCTATACTGTATATCCCTTACTTGCTTCCAACTATGTTCATTTAGATAATGTAAATATGTTGCATAATCCACGCACCATTTTCAATGACTTTATATCCTTTAGTGGCTTTGAGTGAGAGAGAGTGAGTTTGGTTTTACGCTTTTAGCAATATTCCAGCAATATCGGTGGCGGGGACACCGAAATGGGCTTCACACATATTAGTAGCTTTGAACTATGTTTAGTCACCTTATGCAAACATCGCGGTATAAACATTACATAGATTCTGATGAACTTAATCTCTCCCAGAACTCCCAGAAATGTGGTATGTAAAAATAAAGAAATTGTTTTTCCATATCAAGTGTGTTGTAACTTAGAGATAAATACATTAAGAAACAATACTGAATGATGTGACCTGAAACTATTGAATTACATCAAATGTCTACATCTATTTGAATATCTGATCACAGCAAAGAAAACTTGATAGCATGGCCGTTTAGAGATATGAAAGTTTGGTTTGAAACTGGCCGAATGTGTGTGCATGAAACTGATTTTAGATCAAAACATCTGGAGAAGAGATGGTAGTAGCGGTTGTAGTGGTGGAGGTGGAGGTTTGAGTTACAGAAGTAGATGGTGCCTGAGAGATGTCCTCCATTGACATGGCAAGCAGTGCCATGTCATCAGCCTCGTCTGCTCTTTTTCTCTCAAGCTGTTCCCTGAGATAGGACTGTGTCCTCTCCAGATTAATAATTCTCTGCGAGAGAATGTCATTTCTGGCCTGCATGCTAGCAACTTGATTTTGAATGGTGGCCATTTCTTTCTCAAACTGCTGTTTGAAATTTGGAATATCTGTACAGCACCTCTGCAGATGGTGGTGCACTCCATCGTGGTTGTGCTGTGAAAACTTGTAAAGCGCAGCACTCATGGACATGTCCATGTTGTCAAGGAAAGCTGATATATTCGACTTGACATTCTGGAGCATTTACATCAGTCTAGGCGTGTTTGGAGGCAGAGACGTTGGAGATGTTTTGAGAACTTTAAGGGGAGTAACAGAAGGAGCTTGTGAACATCTTTTAGTTGGTGTGTTTTGAGAGGCCATGTTCTAACTATTCTTGCAACAGAGAAAAAAAATGACAGACAAGTGAAGTAACAGTATAAGCAAATGAATTTTCCTAGACTAATAACGAAGCAGTTTCTTCGACAAAAAACAAAACGCAACAAGGTTCAGATTAGTTTCTTGGTGAGTGAATCACTGAAATCAAACATGAAAATGGAAATCCAACGATTGTAAGTAGCATTCCGACAGCCTGAAGTGGCTCACCAAAAAGCCTTAGGTCGCCTCTCTCATAGTCGTCCTGAAGTTTGTAGGTGTAGACGGCATCATCCCCCTCATACACAATGTTGTACCAGTCAGGAAACCCACTGACTGTGTCAATCACTTTGCCTGGGTATTCAACACGTTCGTCCCCTTCTTCAAAGGTGTGAAGAACATGTTTTCCAGCTAACAATGGATTTCTTTTCTTCACAACCTCCGATTCTTTCCTGGTTGTGAATATGCTGCCAATCAACTTAATAACGTTATCTTGGAGCTCTGACCGAGTGTAGTCTTTTCTGTCATTAGAAATGTTGAACTTTTTTTTTTCACCATCCTTACACTCTCTATAGAACCAAATGTGATGAATTTGTGAATCATATAGCATCTATTGTAAAGAAGAATGTCTCTGTAATGACTAGCTGCCACAGAAGATAATGATAATGTTTCAATACATAATGCTTGTATTACCTCTGGTACTTTACAATCTTCTTCTGTTTTCCTTTTCCTCTTTTGAAGGATGATGCTGTCAGATTCGGAGGAATCTCTGTCCGACTCCATCCTGAAAATAAGAAAGCATACATCTTGTATTGTTGATAGAGTTTGGAACAGCTGATATAATACAATAATATATGTGCACTCTTGTTCCTTCCTTAACAGCCAAACACTTGACAGTTCTGAAAAAACAGCAGTTAAAGAAAAACCACATAAAAGAGTTTAAAACTTAAAATATTAAACTCACACAATTATCATTATTAAAGCTACTTGTTCATTATTATGTTGCCTGAAACTGTGCATGCATCACCCCCTGTACACAACAATAAATGGCTATCACTTGATACAGTAACAATTACTATTAACTATTAAAATCACTTTCACATTAAACGATGTAAACCTGCGGTCAACGGGGATCAAGATGTCTTCCTTCCAAATGTCTGGTGTATTTCTAAACTGACAATATAATTTCTATACTGTATATCCCTTACTTGCTTCCAACTATGTTCATTTAGATAGTAATAAAATATGTTTGCATAATCCACTCACCATTTTCAATGACTTTATATCCTTTAGGTGGCTTTGAGTGAGAGAGTGAGAGTTTGGTTTCACTGCTGCTTTAGCAATATTCCAGCAATATCCTTCCGTGAGGGGACACCGAAATGGGCTTCACACATATTAGTAGCTTTGAACTATGTTTAGTCACCTTATGCAAACATGCGGTATAAACATTACATAGATTCTGATGAACTTAATCTCTCCCAGAACTCCCAGAAATGTGGTATGTAAAAATAAAGAAATTGTTTTTCCATATCAAGTGTGTTGTAACTTAGAGATAAATACATTAAGAAACAATACTGAATGATGTGACTTGAAACTATTGAATTACATCAAATGTCTACATCTATTTGAATATCTGATCACAGCAAAGAAAACTTGATAGCATGGCCGTTTAGAGATATGAAAGTTTGGTTTGCAACTGGCCGAATGTGTGTACATGAAACTGATTTTAGATCAAAACATCTGGAGAAGAGATGGTAGTAGCGGTTGTAGTGGTGGAGGTGGAGGTTTGAGTTACAGAAGTAGATGGTGCCTGAGAGATGTCCTCCATTGACATGGCAAGCAGTGCCATGTCATCAGCCTCGTCTGCTCTTTTTCTCTCAAGCTGTTCCCTGAGATAGGACTGTGTCCTCTCCAGATTAATAATTCTCTCTTGAGAGAATGTCATTTCTGGCCTGCATGCTAGCAACTTGATTTTGAATGGTGGCCATTTCTTTCTCAAACTGCTGTTTGAAATTTGGAATATCTGTACAGCACCTCTGCAGATGGTGGTGCACTCCATCGATGGTTGTGCTGTGAAAACTTGTAAAGCTGCAGCACTCATGGACATGTCCATGTTGTCAAGGAAGCTGATATATTCGACTTGACATTCTGGAGCATTTGCATCAGTCTAGAAGCGTGTTTGGAGGCAGAGGCGTTGGAGATGTTTTGAAGAACTTTAAGGGGAGTAACAGAAGGAGCTTGTGAACATCTTTTTAGTTGGTGTGTTTTGAGAGGCCATGTTCTAACTATTCTTGCAACAGAGAAAAAATGACAGACAAGTGAAGTAACAGTATAAGCAAATGAATTTTCCTAGACTAATAGCGAAGCAGTTTCTTAGACAAAAACAAAAGCACTAACAAGGTTCGATTAGTTTCTTGGTGAGTGAATCACTGAAATCAAACATGAAAATGGAAATCAACGATTGTAAGTAGCATTCCGACAGCCTGAAGTGGCTCACCAAAAAGCCTTAGGTCAGCCTCTCTCATAATTAGATCCTGAAGTTTGTAGGTGTGAAGCGGCATCATCCCCCTCATACACAATGTTGTACCAGTCAGGAAACCCACTGACTGTGTCAATCACTTTGCCTGGGTATTCAACACGTTAGTCCCCTTCTTCAAGGTGTGAAGAACATGTTTTCCAGCTAACAATGGATTTCTTTTTCTTCACAACCTCCGATTCTTTCCTGGTTGTGAATATGCCAGCCAATCAACTTAATAGCGTTATCTTGGAGCTCTGACCCGAGTGTAGTCTTTTCTGTCATTAGAAATGTTGAACTTTTTTTTTTCACCATCCTTACACTCTCTATAGAACCAAATGTGATGAATTTGTGAATCATATAGCATCTATTGTAAAGAAGAATGTCTCTGTAATGACTAGCTGCCACAGAAGATAATGATAATGTTTCAATACATAATGCTTGTATTACCTCTGGTACTTTACAATCTTCTTCTGTTTTCCTTTTCCTCTTTTGAAGGATGATGCTGTCAGATTCGGAGGAATCTCTGTCCGACTCCATCCTGAAAATAAGAAAGCATACATCTTGTATTGTTGATAGAGTTTGGAACAGCTGATATAATACAATAATATATGTGCACTCTTGTTGCTTCCTTAACAGCCAAACACTTGACAGTTCTGAAAAAACAGCAGTTAAAGAAAAACCACATAAAAGAGTTTAAAACTTAAAATATTAAACTCACACAATTATCATTATTAAAGCTACTTGTTCATTATTATGTTGCCTGAA
This sequence comes from Haliotis rubra, assembly GCF_003918875.1. NCBI lineage: Eukaryota > Metazoa > Mollusca > Gastropoda > Lepetellida > Haliotidae > Haliotis > Haliotis rubra. The sequence goes on along the minus strand of NW_025766961.1, from coordinate 9,149 downwards.
ACTGTGCATGCATCACCCCCTGTACACAACAATAAATGGCTATCACTTGATACAGTAACAATTACTATTAACTATTAAAATCACTTTCACATTAAACGATGTAAACCTGCGGTCAACGGGGATCAAGATGTCTTCCTTCCAAATGTCTGGTGTATTTCTAAACTGACAATATAATTTCTATACTGTATATCCCTTACTTGCTTCCAACTATGTTCATTTAGATAATGTAAATATGTTGCATAATCCACGCACCATTTTCAATGACTTTATATCCTTTAGTGGCTTTGAGTGAGAGAGAGTGAGTTTGGTTTTACGCCGCTTTTAGCAATATTCCAGCAATATCCCCCGGCGGGGGACACCCGAAATGGGCTTCACACATATTAGTAGCTTTGAACTATGTTTAGTCACCTTATGCAAACATGCGGTATAAACATTACATAGATTCTGATGAACTTAATCTCTCCCAGAACTCCCAGAAATGTGGTATGTAAAAATAAAGAAATTGTTTTTTTCATAAGTTCTTTTGTTATTATGATCATAGTTACCAATTCATAAGAATTTCTTTGATATTTTTGAAGGATAATGTGGTTAATTAACACACTGAAACATTGATTGTAAAGACACATCGAGTCCTTTCACATTTTACTTGCACAGGAAATATTTGGGTTTACTAACACTTAATGAAGATTTGTGGAAGTACACATAAGTCATATAATAATCCAAGTCAATACTTTGAGTTAATCTAGTATTATCAAGTGTTAATTCAGGAAGATGTTTGTGAATCCTTTAAGTTCCCAATATAGTTTTGCTCGAAATACTATTTCATGCTGTGTTAAATATTTTTTTAAATATATGACAAACATTTTAGAAGAAGTGGGGTTTGTTTAGAAATAGTATTAAGCAGGGTGAATACTGACATATTTCTGTATCAGTAATAAAACTATTAGGAGCAGAAATAAGAATGTATGTCTGGTTATGGAAGTACAGAGATTCAGGATTCATATTCAGGTATTTCTGTAGAGATAAGCATGTAGACGAAAGGTTTCATTTCTTTCTTGATGTTTTGAAGAAGAGGAGGATATATTTGGTTTTCATCATTTGATATATACAGTGTCCTGAATAACAGCAATGTTTATGAAAGTTCATTTGCGTATATAACTTATAATAAAAAATAGCCTAAGCACTTACTACAAATAAAACTATATCCAGGGCTACAGATAAGGGGTGTATAGGCATAATGTACGCCTAAAAATCAATGAAGTATAACATGAATGCATTTCAACATTAAAGTCAGCAATATTTCAGCTATTTGAACATGTTATGCCACCAATAGACAATCAACTATTCATTCTTATTTAAAATGTTAGTTTTTAATTAGAACATGATATGAATGTATTTAACTCCAAAGTCAGCAATATTTCAGCTACGTCTTGTACATAATCTTACACAAAGCAAAGTCAGCAATATTTCAGCTACGTCTTGTACATAATCTTACACATAGCAAAGTCAGCAATATTTCAGCTACGTCTTGTACATAATCTTACACATAGCAAAGTCAGCAATATTTCAGCTACGTCTTGTACATAATCTTACACATAGCAAAGTCAGCAATATTTCAGCTACGTCTTTTACATAATCTTACACATAGCAAAGTCAGCAATATTTCAGCTACGTCTTTTACATAATCTTACATATAACAAAGTCAGCAATATTTCAGCTACGTCTTGTACATAAATTTTTACGAACTATTTGAGTACCATCTTAAGCTACTAACTCCATATTTAAAAACTTGCTTGTTTTTGATGTGTGACCGAATAGAGTCCTGCGACAACGATACCTCCTCAATTTCATCCACATCATTTTGACATTTCAGTTCTTGTATGAATGTTGTGGGGCATTTGCCTTCTGCCGTCCAGGTGTAGAAGTATACCTGATCAAGAGCATTTCAATGTAAACTTGAAGGTGAGCCACAATTTACGAAATGTTTTAGCTTATTTCTGGTGCATGTTGCAGGAACCACACTTATATGTGGTTGATGTTGGTTCACATGGAGATTGTAACATGGCAGTTTGAACACATATGTGTTTTCTGTACATGCACAGTTTCAACACTTCCTGTTGTGGCTGGAAGTACTTCATCAGTTCCACACTGCATGGAACTTCATCAACTTGTTTCACTTCTGTTGTTGATGTGGTAGTTAAATATCTTTCCGATCCATACTCTTTGATGATTACATTTGAAAGAGGAAGAGTCTCCCACACTGGCCAAATCCCTTAATTTCTCCTACAAAACAAGTGGCATACGTCCTGTGTTGTCACACACCAGTATCTCTCTAATCTGCTTCATGTCTCCATACAAGATGGTGGCCATTTCTTTCTCAAACTGCTTTTTGAAATTTGGAATATCTGTACAGCACTTCTGCAGATGGTGAATTAGCTCTCATGGTGGTTGTGCTGTGAAAACTAATAAGCGCAGCACTCATGGACATGTCCATGTTGTCAAGGAAAGCTGATATATTAGGCTTGACATTCTGGAGCATTTACATCAGTCTAAGTGTTTGGAGGCAGAGGCGTTGGAGATGTTTTGAGAACTTTAAGGGGAGTAACAGAAGGAGCTTGTGAACATCTTTTTTGAGTTGGTGTGTTTGAGAGGCCATGTTCTAACTATTCTTGCAACAGAGAAAAAAAGATAGACAAGTGAAGTAACAGTATAAGCAAATGAATTTTCCCTAGACTAATAGCGAAGCAGTTTCTTGACAAAAACAAAAGCGCTTAACAAGGTTCAAGAATTAGTTTCTTGGTGAGTGAATCACTGAATCAAACATGAAAATGGAAATCCAGCGATTGGTAAGTAGCATTCCGACAGCCTATGAAGTGGCTCACCAAAAGCCTTGGGTGCATACCTCTCTCATAGTGGATCCTGAAGTTTGTAGGTGTGAAGCGGCATCATCCCCCTCATACACAATGTTGTACAAGTCAGAAACCCACTGACTGTGTCAATCACTTTGCCTGGGTATTCAACACGTTAGTCCCCTTCTTCAAAGGTGTGAAGAACATGTTTTCCAACTAACAATGGTTCTTTTCTTCTGCAACCTCCGATTCTTTCCTGGTTGTGAATATGCTACCAATCAACTTAATAACATTATCTTGGAGCTCTGACCGGGGTGTAGTCTTTTCTGTCATTAGAAATGTTGAACTTTTTTTTTCACCATCCTTACACTCTCAATGGGAACCAAATGTGATGAATTTGTGAATCATATAAGCGTCTATTGTAAAGAAGAATGTCTCTGTAATGACTAGCTGCCACAGAAGATAATGATAATGTTTCAATACATAATGCTTGTATTACCTCTGGTACTACAATCTTCTTCTGTTTTCCTTTTCCTCTTTTGAAGGATGATGCTGTCATATTCGGAGGAATCTCTGTCCGACTCCATCCTGAAAATAAGAAAGCATACATCTTGTATTGTTGATAGAGTTTGGAACAGCTGATATAATACAATAATATATGTGCACTCTTGTTGCTTCCTTAACAGCCAAACACTTGACAGTTCTGAAAAAACAGCAGTTAAAGAAAAACCACATAAAAGAGTTTAAAACTTAAAATATTAAACTCACACAATTATCATTATTAAAGCTACTTGTTCATTATTATGTTGCCTGAAACTGTGCATGCATCACCCCCTGTACACAACAATAAATGGCTATCACTTGATACAGTAACAATTACTATTAACTATTAAAATCACTTTCACGTGCATGATGTAAACCTGCGGTCAGCGGGGATCAAGATGTCTTCCTTCCAAATGTCTGGTGTATTTCCTAAACTGACAATATAATTTCTATACTGTATATCCCTTACTTGGCTACAACTATGTTCATTTAGATAATGTAAATATGTTTGCATAATCCGCACACCATTTTCAATGACTTTATATCCTTTAGTGGCTTTGAGTGAGAGAGAGTGAGTTTGGTTTCGCTGCTTTTAGCAATATTCCAGCAATATCCCGGTGAGAGGGACACCGAGAAATGGGCTTCCTGCATTATTAGTAGCTTTGAACTATGTTTAGTCACCTTATGCAAACATCTTGGTATAAACATTACATAGATTCTGATGAACTTAATCTCTCCCAGAACTCCCAGAAATGTGGTATGTAAAAATAAAGAAATTGTTTTTTTCATAAGTTCTTTTGTTATTATGATCATAGTTACCAATTCATAAGAATTTCTTTGATATTTTTGAAGGATAATGTGGTTAATTAACACACTGAAACATTGATTGTAAAGACACATCGAGTCCTTTCACATTTTACTTGCACAGGAAATATTTGGGTTTACTAACACTTAATGAAGATTTGTGGAAGTACACATAAGTCATATAATAATCCAAGTCAATACTTTGAGTTAATCTAGTATTATCAAGTGTTAATTCAGGAAGATGTTTGTGAATCCTTTAAGTTCCCAATATAGTTTTGCTCGAAATACTATTTCATGCTGTGTTAAATATTTTTTAAAATATATGACAAACATTTTAGAAGAAGTGGGGTTTGTTTAGAAATAGTATTAAGCAGGGTGAATACTGACATATTTCTGTATCAGTAATAAAACTATTAGGAGCAGAAATAAGAATGTATGTCTGGTTATGGAAGTACAGAGATTCAGGATTCATATTCAGGTATTTCTGTAGAGATAAGCATGTAGACGAAAGGTTTCATTTCTTTCTTGATGTTTTGAAGAAGAGGAGGATATATTTGGTTTTCATCATTTGATATATACAGTGTCCTGAATAACAGCAATGTTTATGAGAAGTTCATTTAATTATATAACCCATAATAAAAATAGCCTAAGCACTTACTACAAATAAAAACTATATCAGGGCTACATATAAAAGGTGTATAGGCATAATGTAAGCCTAAAATCAATGAAGTATAACATGAGATGCATTTCAACATTAAAGTCAGCAATATTTCAGCTATTTGAACATGTTATGCCACCAATAGACAATCAACTATTCATTCTTATTTAAAATGTTAGTTTTTAATTAGAACATGATATGAATGTATTTAACTCCAAAGTCAGCAATATTTCAGCTACGTCTTGTACATAATCTTACACAAAGCAAAGTCAGCAATATTTCAGCTACGTCTTGTACATAATCTTACACATAGCAAAGTCAGCAATATTTCAGCTACGTCTTGTACATAATCTTACACATAGCAAAGTCAGCAATATTTCAGCTACGTCTTGTACATAATCTTACACATAGCAAAGTCAGCAATATTTCAGCTACGTCTTTTACATAATCTTACACATAGCAAAGTCAGCAATATTTCAGCTACGTCTTTTACATAATCTTACATATAACAAAGTCAGCAATATTTCAGCTACGTCTTGTACATAAATTTTTACGAACTATTTGAGTACCATCTTAAGCTACTAACTCCATATTTAAAACTTGCTTGTTTTGATGTGTGACCCGAATAGAGTCACACGACAACATTGCCTCCTCAATTTCATCCACATCATTTTGACATTTCAGTTCTTGTATGAATGTTGTGAGACATTTTACCTTCTGCCGTCAGGTGTAGGGAGTCCTACCTGATCAAGAGCATTTCAATGTAAACTTTGAGGTGAGCCTGGTTACAATGTTTTTGTATTTCTGGTGCATGTTGCAGGAACCACACTTATATGTGGTTGATGTTGGTTCACATGGAATTGTAACATGGCAGTTTGAACACATATGTGTTTTCTGTACATGCACAGTTTCAACACTTCCTGTTGTGGCTGGAAGTTACTTCATCCAGTTCCACACTGCATGGAACTTCATCAACTTGTTTCACTTCTGTTGTTGATGTGGTAGTTAAAGCTATCTTTCCGATCCATACTCTTTGATGATTACATTTGAAAAGAGGAAAGAGTCTCCACTGGCCAAATCCTTAATTTCTCCTACAAAACAAATTGGCATACGTCCTGTGTTGTCACACACCAGTATCTCTCTAATCTGCTTCATGTCTCCATACAAGATGGTGGCCATTTCTTTCTCAAACTGCTTTTTGAAATTTGGAATATCTGTACAGCACTTCTGCAGATGGTGGTCTTAAGCTCCATGAGGCGGTTGTGCTGTGAAAACTTGTATAAGCGCAGCACTCATGGACATGTCCATGTTGTCAAGAGAAAGCTGATATATTAGACTTGACATTCTGGAGAGCATTTACATCAGTCTAGAAACGTGTTTGGAGGCAGAGACGTTGGAGATGTTTTGAGAACTTTAGGGAATAACAGAAGGAGCTTGTGAACATCTTTTTAGTTGGTGTGTTTTGAGAGGCCATGTTCTAAGAAGTGGCAATTAGACCGATCCAGTCTGTCAATCAAAACTGGCGCATCGTCAATTTTGGCCAATCAGCATGCGGTGGTGCTGTTCAGGATTTAATCAGACTTATTTCGGGGGTCAAGCGATGCATCGAGGCGATGTGCTTCAAATTATGCCATTTACACTTTCGCTATATTTATTACATATTGCTGCGATTTGATGTGTACCTTAACAAAACCATTACGGTCAAGACAACAAAAATGGAAGCGGATCAAGAAGCTTGCGATAGGCCTGACGATCAGTTAAATGTCTGCACCATCGTTCAGAAACCTACGTCTGCCTGCTGATGAGAATTTGCAAATTTGCACACTTTTGCACATGTGCAAAATTATTACCAATTGATGACAACAAATAGCAGTTTAAGACTTTGCAAGTGTTATAAACCGCGGACAATTCTTGTAACTACAAAATTGTTTTTTGCTTAGCGTTTTTAGTCACTACTTGGCATTGAGTTGAGTGCGCCTCAAAGCTCAAAGAGACGAGGCGAGAAAGCCGTGACACAATGTAAACAAATCTTCATTTGGGTTAGGGTCAGCGAAATAGCAAAACATGTTACATGAAAAGAACAATGTGGCGGATATTGTCCCCTTCCCTCTCTTAGATATTCTTCAATTTGTCACACATTTTAGGATGTTTTAAGTTTCATAAGCACAATCTGAAGGCCTACAGTATCTTGTTAACAGAGCAAAATATTCGAGGAGTAATATTTTTTATTCAAAGCGGAAGTATTGTCAGTGTCAGCAGTTGCCTATCATGCAATATCCAAGTATCAAAATTAGTTCATATGAGTGCCTATAAAACCATGCTTTAAATATTTCAGATTTTTATAAAGAATTGCATGGGACTTTGAACTGAATTACCTTCCTCCAGGTTGATCGAATACGAAAACTATGTGAGAAGAATAGTGACTTTCTGGGTATTGGGCCAGTGAAATAAAGTGTATATCTTAATTATGAGAACATTATTTGAAGTTTTGTTACCACATAAAATTATTCACATATAATGGTACATTTTAGGAGTAATATTACAACTGTAATTTTGATTAATTCACTGGAAATGATATCAAGGTATGTTTTCAGAATCTTGCTTTTTAGTAAGCGTGGAAGGGTAATAAAATTAATAATAATCTAATCAATAATAAATAATTATTTAATTGATTGACATATCAGATTTTTTAGATTTTAAGGCAGAACTAGGCAAACAAACACCATACATATCAAGGCAGGACAATCACTTGGTATTAACTTAGTTTCTTGGCTCCTGCTTTTAGATGTCTTTTTTTAAATACTACATTTACTAATAAGATAATTCTGAAAGTGATTGCTAGTATCATAACTCATTAAAGTTATTTCAACATCCAGAAAATTTGAAAAAGCAAAGGCTACGTTTTGGTCAAACCCTGGTCAGGCATTATCTAGTTCTGGAACAGAATAACTTACAAAAATCTCCAGGTGACTTTTCATGTAGCGGAATAAAGATTGAAACATATATTTAATCCATATTTGATATAATTCTTCTGATAAATCCATAAGTTTTTAGGAGGTTACTACTATTTGAAGACTGAGCCAAAGCTAGTGTTTATTAAGATGGTGGATTTGGACAAATTGTTCAAGGTTTGTTGATGGTTATTTGCAAAATGAGCTTCTTATTAAATTGCACACTGGTTTGTAGGAGGTGAGCGGCTTCAGGACATTTTCATGTCTGTTTTCCTAAACCTTTGTTATGACTTTTACCAAATTTTGAATCAACTTTACTATAATTTTTATGACACCAGTAAGTATCTCAGAAAAGGAAATAGATCAAAATCAGTGTTATGTCCTCTAGGGATATGGTCTCAGATCTAATAAAACAAAGATTATCATTGTTTAATTAAGAAGCAATAATTGTATTGACAGAAGGCTTTGAACATAGGATATATTCTTTGCACCTTATTTACACTAGTAGTTAGCAGTTAAACATCTCTGATGAAAAAACAATAGATCTACATTTGTATTTTGTGTAACATTCTATTTCAATGCTAGTTAATTGTTCGAATAACTGTGGATTCTCTGTTCCAAAATTTGGCATCACATGTTTCCTATTTCTGGAAGATGGGTCAGCTAGTGTACAGGTGCAGACTGTATCTTGGATCTTCTTTGTGTTCTGGTGCTGTGACATACCTGTACATAAGCTGGCAGTTCATGAAGTCCAGTATTGTGGAAGTTTGTATGTAAAATTAGGAGTTCCACAAGAAAGTACATATAGAAAAAATTAAATGGAAATGATGATTAAAAAAATGATTTCCTTATATTCAGTGTCATTTTATCATGGTGTACAGTTTTTGAGAGAGAAACTTTTACTGAGAGTTGCTGCAGATCAGCTGTTGAGTATGTTGCTTCTGGGTATGTCAGATACATCCATGGAAACATATTGTTTACAAGCCCAATTACCTTTTCAGATTTCCAAATAAGATCAAATGGGTTATGCTGTGATTGATTTGTTTTGCATTAATTGTACAGACAAATAAGGTGCATGAAGTAGTAGGCCCGGAAATATTTTTTCTGCTTTTTTATTTACCATTCTCTTAATTCGTTAAAGATAGAAACCCATGTTTTTCCAGATTATTGAACTAAATTTGAACAACACAAGCGGATAAGTAAAGGCGCCATACGGCGCAGTGTTGATAATCTATTTATAAATGCGAAGCGATGTGCAACATGACCATGTGGTTGTGTTCCGCGAGTTTTAAAGAATATAAACCCAAACAACAAATTCAGTTATCCTTTCCCTGCTAATATCTG